>NC_056739.1:1399806551-1399919051 GCF_019279795.1 Protopterus annectens | reverse complement strand
GGTGTTGCTACTGATGTGGTACTTAGAAGGAACATCACTGTTATGGAATGGAATGATAATACATATATTTGCACTGAGTTTAAGGCCATGACTTTGACAAAAATCATTTATTAATGTAAGGCCCTCTTGTAGGATGTTGACATAATTTGGAGATACTATGACCGCTCCCAGTTTGCAGGCATCAGCAAACCTTGTCAGCCACAGACATTTACTTTGTGCTTTTACTTTGGAGAAATGGATTCCAAACAGTACAGGACCCATGTCTAAACCCTGTGGAACACCACTGGTTACAGTTCTGCTACTGGGGGTAGATTCCCCTGTTTTGACTATATGAGTTCTATCACTGAGCCAGTTAACAACCCCACTAATCATATAAGGGTCAATTCATAGGTTCATAGGTGTATACTAGACTAATGACCGTAGAGCCTTTACAATCCTAACCCATAGAAGTGCCCTGGCATCATGCCACCCGATGTTATTTCCCAGTGCTTCTATCAAGTAGAGCCACTGGACTGATCCCTGGGGTGAACCTTCTATTACCCATCCACTCATCAATATTTCTCTTGAAGAGGGACAGAGAGGTGCTCTGCTTGATATGTATTGGAAGTCTATTTCAGAGCATGGGCAGTGTCTGGGTGAGGACCCTGTCCTTCCAGCATGTTCTGTTGACTGTAGTAATGAGGTTAAGATCTCTGGAGTGTGTGGTGTGGATGGACTGGGATTTCTCTAGATGTAGCATTTCTAAAAGAGCTGGGTCAAACATGGCTTTGTAAGTCAAGCAGAGATCGTCTCTAAGTAGGTGATATGAGACAGGGAATAGCGTGAGTCTTTTGAGTCTTTCCATGTAGGACATGTGTTCAATGCCTAGGATCCTCTTCATGAGGATACTTCTGTGGCCTCACCAGCTGTTGCAGGTGTCTAGTGAGGTTCATGCCAAATGGGGCATTACACTCAATTATTGGTCTGATGAGGAAAGAATAGAGAGAGAGATGATGACCTCTTTCTTCCTGAATGCAAAACCCTTGATAATTAGATGTGCCACATAAAAGGACTTTCTGACCATAGTGGCAATGGGGTGGTTGAAGGAGAGGTTGCTGTCAACCTGCATCCCCAGATCTCTTATAATGCCTACATTGTTCAGTGAGCTCCCATCGATGTGGTAATTAGTGGGAATTGAGTTTTTACCAAAGGGGATGACAATGCATTTTTTGGCGTTAAGCTTAAGGCCATGGTTTCGGCAACAGTCATTGGTCTCAGTGAGACCTTTCTGTAAGATGTCTGCATCATTTGGGGAGTTAGTAATGGCTCCCAGCTTGCAGTCGTCTGCGAACTTGGTCAGCCAGAGTCCTTTTATGTTGGCCTGAATGTAAGTTCTGAGAAGTAGATGCTGAACAGGAGAGGACCCAAGACTGATCCCTGTGGGACTTCACTCATGATTGGTCAGCAGTCTGACTTGGAGTCCACTACTTTCACACTGTGTGTTCTGTCTGTGAGCCAATTTGCAACCCACCAAGTGATATAGGGGTTGATGCCTAATTTGGTGAGTTTATCAATAATTCCTGAGTGAGGAATGGTATCAAAGGCCTTGGTCAGATCAAGGTAGGCTGTATGCACTGCTTTACCTTCATACACAGCCCTGATGACAGACTCAAAGAAGTCAACCAGGTTGAGCAGGCATGATTTCCCTTTCATAAAGCCAAATTGTGTGGGTTCTAGAGTTTGGAGATTTCCTATATCTTTGTTAATCAGGTCCATGATGATGCACTCAATAGCTTTACATATCAGACTCGTCAGGCTAATGGGGCGATAATTCCCAGGGTCTGTAGTCACTCCCCTTTATGGAGAGGGATGATGGCAGCAGTGCACCATTTGGTAGGGACAAAGCCTGAGGTGAGGCTGTGATTGAACAAGGCACACAGATGTGGTGCCAGTTCACTTTCTAGCTCATGTAGAACACAGTCGGGGATATTATCGAGTCCTATGGAAGCTGTATTATTGGCCTTGGACAATACAGCTTTAACCTGTGCTGCAATAATGCTGGGTGCCTGGCATTCTTCCGGTATTGTGATTGGTCCTGGGGGGTGAGACAGTGGTAAAGTTGTCACTGAATCTTTTGGCCAGTATGTTGGCGATATCTGTTGGCTCAGTATAGGAGGTACCATTGTGCAGTAACTCAGAGCAAATCTGGGTATGGCCGTGGAGGTTCTTAATATAACTATAAGGAGGGGGAGTATCCATATACATCAAAGATACCCACACCTCCAGGTTAGTGGCACTGCATGAAGCATCGGAGACCATCTATGTGCAAATAACAGTGGGCAAAACTGCCTTTCAGTTTGTAGCCTGCTACAGACCACCCTTCCAAACTCAGGAACCCCACTCGGCTTTCCTGAGAACACTGAAGAATATGAAGGTCTCTCCAAACACCATTATATTGGGTGACTTCAACTACCCAAACATTGACTGGGAAAACTACTCAAACCCCAACACCCTCGCCCAACGGTTCCTAGAATTTATAAACTCAAATGCTATGGAACAACTGGTCACCACCCCCACAAGAGGGGAAAATATATTGGACCTGGTCATCACCAACATGGGGACTCTATGTTCCACACCAGAGGTATACCCCTCATTGGTAAGGTCAGACCATAAATTAATCTCACTGGACATCGATATCCCATCCCCACCCCCAGCCAAGGATACCACTGTGAAGAACTTCTCAAAAGCAAACTTCACACTTCTCAAAACCGAGGTGGTATCCTTCAAAGCCCCTGGGCCAGTGGAAAATATGGCTCAAACCGCAGAATCCTTTACAAATGCATTCTATTGACACGTACAGGAATGCATGGATTGTGCTATCCCAAATAAAACCAAGACTCACTCCCCCAAAGGCAGGAAACCTGTCTGGTGGACCCCGGCCATAAATAAGCTATACAACAGAAGGAGGAAGCTACTACATGATAGAGCAAAATCCCAAAAAGGGAAGGCATCTCTGATCAGTACTAGCAAGAAACTATGATCCCTCATAAAATCATCTAAGGCCAGCTTCGAAAGAAAAATTGCACAAGACACTAAAGATAATCACATGGCCTTCTTTAGTTATGTCAGGAACCTGGGTGGCAACTCCCAGATATGCTCTGAGTTAGTGCAAAATGACAAAAAATACACTGAACCCACAGACATTGCCAACATCCTGGCAGACAGGTTCAGTGCAAAGTTCTCCCCACATCCCCCCCAAAAGAGCAAATGTCTATCCCAACAGAGTTCAGCCTCCCTGACATCACAGATGAACAGATGAGAGCTGCCCTCTCCAAAGCAAAAAACACAGCATCAGTGGGACTGGACGGTGTCCCGGGCTGTGTCCTACACGAGCTTCAAGAAGAACTTAACTATCACATAAAGTCACTGTTCAATCTCAGCCTTACTACAGGATATGTACCCAAGGAATGGCGTGCAGCAACAGTGGTCCTGCTCCACAAAGGTGGTGCCACAATGGACCATGGAATCTATCGCCCTATAAGCCTGACTAGCCTGGTCTGCAGAGCTATGGAGCGTATCATCATGGAACTCATAAACAAAGACATTGGGAACCTCCAGATACTGGATTCTACCCAATTCGGCTTTGTTAAGGGCAGATCTTGCCTCTTGAACCTGGTCGACTTCTTTGAAACAGTTACCAGGGCCATAGACGAAGGGAAGGCAGTCCACACAGCCTACTTGGACCTCGCAAAAGCCTTCGACACAATACCCCACTCGGGCATCCTAAATAAGCTCACCAGCTTAAATATCAACCCCTATGTCACAAGATGGGTTGCAAACTGGCTCAGGGATAGAACCCACATGGTGAGAATTGCAGGTGCCATGTCAGACTCTAAACCAGTTACAAGTGGCATCCCACAAGGCTCAGTCCTGGGACCTCTCTTGTTCGGTATATATTTCTCTGAGGTACAGGCTAACACGGGAGGACTATGGCTGACCAAGTTCGCAGATGACTGCAAACTGGGTGCCATAATCGACTCTCCAGCTGACACAAGCATCCTCCAAAAGGGTCTCACAGAGACGGATAACTGGTGTCAGAGCCATGGCCTAAAGCTAAATGCCAAAAAATACATAGTCATCCCCTTTGGGAAAAACAAAGTGCCCACAAATTACCACATAGGTGGTAATCCATTAAGTACGGAAGAAGTAATTAGGGATTTGGGGACCCAAGTAGATAGTAATCTCTCCTTTGACAATCACGTTGCCACTGTGGTTAGAAAGACCTTCTATATAGCCCACCTTATCACGAAAGGTTTCACATCTAGATCAAGAGAGGTCATTGTGCCCCTCTACTCATCACTCATCAGGCTCATAATTGAATACAATGCCCCATTTGGGATGTACCTTACCTGACACCTGCAGCAACTGGAAAGACCCCAAAAGTACCTCACCAAGAGGATCAAGGGACTCAAACAGATGCCCTATGCAGTTCGGCTAAAGAAACTCCAGCTCTACTCAGTTGCTTACCGCCTACTCAGAGGCGATCTGTGCCTGACGTATAAAGCCATGTCCAACCCAGAATTAATGGACATGCTCCACCTCAGGAAATCCAGATCCCTTAGAGCTACACGCTGCAGGGACTTAAACCTCAGCACAGAAATAAATAGGGCATGCTGGAGGGACAGATTCATATCCCAGAGGCTCCCCTCACTCTGGAACAAAATCCCAGTCCATGTTAGGCAGAGCCCCTCACTGACCCTCTTCAAGAGAAATCTTGACGAGTGGATGGGAAATCATAAGTTTACCCCTGGGATCTTTTCTGTGTACCTGCTTGACAGAGGCACAGTAAACTAACCTTAAAAGGGCTATCTTCTATGACCTATTATACAAAGGCACAGTCTACTAATCTAAAAGGGTGGCGAAAGTGAAACACACTTTGGCTAGGCTTATAAATGCCTTAGGGCACATAGCCTAGTATCAACCTATGAACCTATGAACCTATAGAAGGCTTTGTGATTGTTTTTAGTCTCTGCTGCAATTCTGCCTTCATAGCTGGCTTTGGATGATTTGATGACAGATCTCAACTTTTATTTGAGGCTAATAAGGGAGTTTCTCCAGTCTTGGGACTTCACTTTTTTCTGTAACAGTTTCTTCCTTCTGTTGTAGAGTTTAATAATGGCAGGGGACCACCAGATTGGCTTCCTTTTTTGGAGGAGAGTGTCTTGGTTCTGTTGGGTATGGCTAGTTCCTTGCATTTGTGTACATGCTCATACAGTGCACTGGTGTATGATTCGGTAGTCATGCAGCTATTTTCCATTGGCATGGGTGCCATGAAGTTAGCCACCTCTGTTTTTAGGATCTCAAAGTCAGATTTGGAGAAATTCTTCAAGGTGGTTACCTTTGCGGGGGGTGTGGGTGAGATGTGGATTTCCATGGTGATTAGTTTATGGTCGGATCTGACCAGGGAGGGATTGACTATTGGTGTAGAGCAACGGTTGCCCATGTTAGTAATAACCAGGTCAAGGATATTGGTTCCTCTAGTGGGGGTCAAAATGAGCTGGTCCAGGGCATTTGAATTGATGAATTCCAGAAAGCATTGGGCCAGTGTATTGGTGCTTGAGTAGTTTTCCCATTTGATGGTGGGGTAGTTGAACTCTCCTAGTATGAGAGTGTTGGTTTGGACCTTGATAGATTCTAGGGTGCTTAGGAATGTGGAGTGAGAGTCTAGGGACATGGTTGGGGACCCATAGCAGGCTATGACCTGGATCACCATCTTACCCAATGTTAGTTGTACCTGAAGTATCTCAGATGCGTTATGCTGGGCTACTAGTCTGGAGGTGTGCATATCCTTTATGAATATGGAGACACCACCTCCTTTGTAGCTTCGGTCCATGTTTCAGGGCCAAAAGGTGTGGAATGAGTTATAGCCTGGTAGTGCAGGTGTGCTTTCTGCAACTTTAAACCAGGTCTCTGTTACAGCACAAATGTCAATGTTTTCCATTTTGAGGAGTGCTTCGAGTGAGTGGATCTAGAGATTTAGACTTTTAGTGTTGAGCAGCATGACCCTCAAATTGCATTTATTTATAGCTATTACAGTGGTAATTTGGCCTTTGGAATACCACCTAAAAAGGCACTATAGGGGTGGCAAGGGCCTTAGCCATTACCTGGAAACCCAGGGGTGACAGATGCAGGCTATCTCTGGCAAACCATCGAGGTCTGTCAACCATATCATCCCAAGTTGACAGATACTGGATCCCCTTAGAATGACACCAGAAACTTAGCCAACTGTTGAAGTTAATAATTTTTTGTTTGCTCTATAGTATAATTCTGGGTGATGGTAAGATACTTCTCAGGGCTAGGGTCATACCTGCCTGGGCCACATAATCCAAGAGCTCCACCGTGTCTCTTTTCATGTAGTCCAGGTATGTGCATCTCAGGTCATTCACACCCACATTGACAATGACAGAGTCACACTTGTACTTGTTGTGGAGTGACCTGAGTGCATGTGTTATGTGTCGGATTCTCACACCTCATAGACAGCTGACTGTTGCTGTCTCCTTATTCAATCTAGTGAATGGGGCATCTGTGCGTCTCATTACTGAGTCACCTATGATTAGTGTATTGGGCAAGGTGTTTATCCTTAGGGGCTTAGGTTGAGGGGCAAACTTTGGAGGTGAGCTATGTGTCCTGTGGTTTGTGCTGTGTTGTGGTGGTCGAGTACATTTCTGTCTTGGAGGTCTGTGCTGTTTGGGTAAATTTCTATTGAGAGCATCCATGAAGGTGGGTGTATGGTTTGTGTTTTTATGTGAGAGCTGTGATGGTGGGTGTTCTGGAGGGCTATGTGTACCATGTGGTGTGGTGCAGGTGTTGACTTTCTCCTCTTGACCAGCTAGTCTGGTCTTGGCTGGAGAGTGCATTGCTTCCAGCCTAATGATGCCTAGTTAGGTGAGTTTGTCAATGATACCTGAGTGGGGGATAGTGTCAAACACCTTGGCTAAGTGCAGGTAGGCTGTATGCACAAATTTCCCATCATCCAAGTCCATTGTTACTGTATCAAAGAAGTTTACCAGTTTTAACAAGCATGCTCTGCCTTTGACAAATCCAAACTCTGTAGGCTCAACTGTTTGGAGATTATCAATATCTGTGTTGATAATGTCCATGATGATTTGCCACATGGCCTTGCAGATATGGCTAGTCAGGCTAATTGATCTATAGTTCTCGAGGTCAGTGGATGCACCACCTCTGTGCAAGGGAATAACAGTGGCTGTTTTCCAGTCATCTGGGATGAAACTGGTGCTTAGACTATGATTGAACAGAGTTCGCAATGGTGTTGGTAATCCATGTTGGAGGCCAAATACGATGCAGCTTGGGATGTTATCAGGTCCCTTAGATGCTCTGTTTTTGTCCTTAGTGAGGCTGTTTTTGACCTGCTCTTTAAAGATACAAGGTAGGGAACAGGTAGTAGGGATGCCGTGGGATACATGTGGTGGGGACAGGGGAGTGAAGTTTTCACAGAACTTGTTGGCAAACAGATTAGCTATGTCTACAGACTCAGTAAACCTACGAGTTAGGCACAAATCTGGGCATTTCATAGGTTCATAGGTTCATAGGTTAGTACTAGGCTATCAGCCCTAGGGCCTATACAAGCCTAGCCATAACAATTCCCTGAATATTTCTTCCCACATTATTTACTTTCCTGGACCCCTGTCTAGCAGGGCGACTGACGTGATCCCTGGGGTGAATTTCCTTTCTCCCATCCAATCGTCAAGGTTCCTCTTGAAGAGGTCCAAAGAGGCACTCTGCTTGACATGTATGGGCAATCTATTCCAGAGTCTGGGGAGTCTCTGGGTCAGAAACCTATCCCTCCAACATGTTTTGTTTATTGTGATGACAAGGTTTAGATCCCTGGAGCGTGTAGCTCTGAGGGATTGTGATTTCTTTAAGTGTAGCATGTCCAACAGCTCTGGGTTTGACATGGCCTTGTATGTTAAGCAGAGATCGCCTCTGAGTAGACGATATGCGACAGAGTATAGCTGGAGTTTTTTAAGGCGGTCAGCATAGGCCATCTGCTTTAGGCCTGTGATTCTTTTAGTGAGGTATTTCTGAGGCCTTTCCAGTTGTTGCAGATGTCTTGAGAGGTACATACCAAATGGGGCATTGTATTCTATAATGGGTCTAATGAGGGATGAGTACAGTGGGACAATGACCTCTTTTTTTCTGGATGAAAAGCCCTTCATGATGAGGTGTGCCACATAGAAGGATTTCCTGACTGTTGTGGCAATGTGGTTATCGAAGGTGAGACCACTGTCCACCTGTGTCCCTAAGTCTCTTATCACACTTTCTGTGTTTAGTGTACTGCCACCTATATGGTAATTCATGGATACTTGTTTTTTCCCAAAGGGGATAACAATACATTTCTTGGCATTGAGCTTGAGCCCATGGCTCTGGCACCAAGCATCTGTTTCTGTAAGGCCCTTTTGTAGAGTATCTACATCATTTGGGGATTCAATAATGGCTCCCAGTTTGCAGTCATCTGCAAACTTTGTTAGCCAGAGTCCCTTAGTGTTGACCTGTACTTCAGAGAAGTAGATGCCAAACAAGAGCGGCCCCAGGACTGAACCCTGAGGTACTCCACTTGTCACTTGTCTGGAACTGGATTTGGAGTCGGCTACTTTTACAGTGTGGGTTCTATCAGTAAGCCATTTAGCAACCCATTGGGTGACATAGGGATTAATGCCCAACTTAGTAAGTTTATCTATGATTCCAGAGTGGGGGATGGTGTCAAAGGCCTTGGAAAGATCTAGATAGGCTGTGTGGACCACCTTACCCTTGTCCATGGCTCTGGAGACTGATTCAAAGAAGTCAATCAGGTTCAGGAGACAAGATCGGCCCTTCACAAACCCAAACTGGGTGGGGTCCAGTGTTTGAAGGTTGCCAATGTCTTTGTTTATAAGTTCCATGATAATACGCTCCATGGCCTTGCAGATAAGGCTTGTCAGACTGATGGGATGGTAGTTTCCGGGATCCAAGGTGGATCCCCCCTTGTGGATTGGGATAACTATAGCTCTGTGCCACTCAGTGGGCACGAAACCTGAGGTGAGGCTATGATTAAACATGACACTTAGGTGAGGTGCCAGTTCATATTGTAGTTCATGTAGTACACAGCCCGGGATGTCATCTGGTCCCATGGATGCTGTATTCTTGGCTTTAGAGAGTGCGTTTTGTACCTGTGTGGCCGTTATTACTGGAATTTGGCAATCTTCCGGTATTGAGATGGGCCATTTAGGGGTGAGAGTGGGGTGAAGTTGGCACTGAATCGATCTGCCAGGATATTGGCAATATCCTTCGGATCAGTATATTTAATGCCATTCTGTTTTAGCTCAGAGCAGATCTGAGCATTGCCATTTAGATTCTTGACATAATTATAGAATGCTTTGTGGTTGTCTTTGGAATCTTTGGCAATTTTATTTTCATAACTAGCTTTGGAGGATTTTATGAGGCATCTCAGTTTCTTACTGAGGCTAGTAAGGGAGTTTTTTGCATCCTGGGATTTTCCTCTTTTCTGCAAAAGTTTCTTCCTTTTGTTGTAAAGTTTGTTTATGTCAGGGGACCACCAGATTGGCTTCCTTTTTTTGGATGAGAGCATTTTGGTTCTATTTGGGATGGCACGATTCATGCATGAGTGGATGTGCTCAGACAGTGTCAGAGTGTAGGATTCAGCAGTTGAACTTTCAGTTCCGTCTGCATGGGTGTCATGAAGTTTGTCACTTCTGACTTGAGTAGCATGAAGTTGGCTTTAGAGAAGTTTTTATGGTGGTTTCTTTACTGGGGGTGGGGTGGTATGTGGATGTTAAGGGTGATTAGCTTATGGTCAGACCTGACTAACGAGGGGTGACCATAGGTATGGAGCATTGATTTCCCATGTTGGTAATGACCAGGTCTAGGATATTGAGCCCTGGTGGGACTATGGATTAGTTGATCCAGGGCGTTGGAATTTATGAATTCCAAGAACCGCTATGCAAAGGTGTTGGGACATGAGTAGTTTTCCCAGTTAATGGCAGGGTAGTTAAAATCACCCAGTATTAGGGTGTTTGGTTCTATCTTAATATTTTCCAGTATGTTTAGAAAGGTGTAGTGAGAATCTTGGGGTATGGTGGGGATCTGTAGCAAGCTACAATTTGGATTGCAGTCTTACCTAGTGTTAGTTGCACTTGGAGAATTTCAGACACATTGTGTTGGCCAACTAGCCTGGTAGTGTGAATATCCTTGGTGAATATTGACACTCCTCCACCTTTAGTGTTTCGGTCCTGGTTTGGTGGCCGAAAAGTGTGGTAAGAGTTGTAGCCTGGTATTGCAGGGGTGCTCTCTGGAGCCTTGAACCAGGTCACAGTTACTGCACAGATATCGATGTTCTCCATTTTTAGGAGTGCCTCGAGAGAGTGCATTTTGAGGTTTAGACTTCTAGCATTGAGTAGCATTACCTTCAGATTTTGCATGCTTGTACCTGTTATGGTGGTGGTTTTGTCCTTTGAAGTTTGCCTAAAAAAGGCACTATAGGGGTGGCAAGAACCTTAGCCAGTAACCTGAATCCTAGGGGCGACAGGTGCAGACCATCTCTGGCAAAGCATCGTGGTCTGTCAATCATGTCATCCCAGGCAGACAGATACTGGATCCCCTTTGAATGACACCATAAGCTTAGCCAATTGTTGAAGTCAATCATTTTATCCTTATATTGTGGTATCATTCTGGGCGAAGGCAGGATGCTACTCAGGGCTAGGGTCATACCTGCCTGGGCCACATGATCCGAGAGCTCTTCCATGTCTCTTTTCATGTAGTCCAGGGAGGTACGTCTCAAGTCATTCACTCCAACATGGACAATGACAGAGTCATATTTGTACTTGTTGTGGAGTGACTTGAGTGCATGCGTTATGTGGCGGATCCTGGCACCCGACAGGCAGCTGACTGTAACTTTCTCCTTATTCAACCTGGTGAGAGGGACATCAGTGTGCCGGACTATAGAGTCACCTATGACTAAAGTGTTAGGTACATTGTCTTGCCTTAGGGGCTGTTGCTGGGTGGCAATCTGGTGTTGTGAACTATGTGACACATTTCCTTTTAGGTTACATATGTAACTGTAGAATGCGTTGTGGTTGTCATAGTTGCTAGTTCCACCTGAGCAAGGATGTGCAGTGAAGCTATTTATACCAACATATAGGAGGTTATGATCTGCTTTGGTTACATTTTTTGTTTATTTGCTGCAAGGAGGGAGTGTCAGGTGTGATACTTTGAATGAGACAATTTGTGGTTAGATATCACCAGGGAGGTCCTTACAGTGGGGGTGGTACAGTGGTCCCTCATATTGGTAAGCACCCGATCCAGTATGTTATCTCCCATTGTGGGGTTGTCAACCAGCTGGTCCAGGGCACTGGAGCTAGTGAATTCAAGTACCCTTTGGGTAAGTGAGTTTTACCATGAGTAATCTACCCAATCGGTGGGTAGTTAAAGTCACCCAAATCCATAGTGATTGGATATACCTTGATAGACTCAAGTAGATCCAAATAAGCAGAGTGGGTATCCTGAATCATGGAGGGGCTCCTGCTGCTGGCAATGACTTGAAGAGGTGCCCTACAAATAGTCACTAGCACCTGAAGTGTATCCATGGAATCATACTGTTTAACATATTTGGATATGTATGTATCCTTAATGAATATTTATACACTGCCTCCATTAGTTTGCATGCCTTCAGTTTGAAGTCTGATCATGTGGAAGTAGGTGTATTCTGGAGTGGCTGTGGTGCTCTCCACAGCCTTGAACCAGGTCTGTGTGACTGCACAAATGTCTGTGTCTCCCAAGATGAGGACAGCTTCCAGTGATGTAGTTTTGTGTTGACACTCTTAGCATTTAGCAGTATAACCATGGTGTTGTTTGTACATAGGATTTTACATTGGAAATTTTGTCCCAGAGACACCACCTAAAAAAGGGCACTATGGGGATGGCAAAAGGCTTGGCCAGTAGTTGAAATCCCAGGGGTGACAGATGAAGACCATCTCTGGCAAAGCATCGAGGTCTGTTAAACATGTCATCCCAGGCTGACAGATAGTGGATCCCTTTAGAATTACACCAGATATTAAGCCAATTATTGACGTCAATCATGTTCTGTTTATATTGAGGCATCATCTTAGGTGAAGGCAAAATGCAGCTGAAGGCCAAGGGCATAACTCCCTGAGACACACAGTCCGAGAGATCAGACATGTCTCTCCTCATACAGTCCAGAGAAGTATGTCTCATGTTGTACATACCAACATGAACTATGATATAGTCATAACAGTACTTGTTGCTGACAGACAGCAGACCATGACCTTACCCTTATGTAGCTTGGTGAGAGGGACATCACTGTGTCTCATGATGAAATCACCTATGACTAATGTGTTTGATTTTGTGTTTTGCCTTAAGGGTTTGACTGGTGAGACAGTGGTGTGTGAGCTATTATGTGTACTGTGTTCTGCTAAGGTAGTATTATGTGTAGCTTGCTTGTGTTTGTATTTGTGAGGTATCTGGTGTTTAGGTATGTTTCTAGTAAGGACCACAGCATATGTGGTTATGTGTGATGTGGGTTTGGTTGGAGTAGAAGGTGAGGTGTGCATGTTGGCAACCTGATCATTGTCATATGTTCTTACTGGTGTATTAGAGGGCATGGATTCAAAGTTTTTAATATAGTGGCATCTCTCACATGTTGTGTTTGTGTGGAGTAGGAGTACAGGGTTAGGGATACTGTCTACATCTCTTCAGCAGTCATTGATAATGCCATTAGCAATAGATTATTGCTAGTGTATACATCACAACAGGCCATGGTAAGGCAGTGGCCTGACAGATGTTTAAATGTAAAAAAGATGTATGACTGCTGAATCATACACCAATACACTGTATGAACATGTACATAAATGCAAGGAACTAGCCATACTCAACAGAACCAAGATGCTCTCCTCCAAAAAAAGGAAGCCAATCTGGTAGTCCCTTGCCATTAATAAACTCTACAACAGGGGGGCGTGGCTAGGATGTAGACTGGTTGGCAGCATCTTTTCTCAGCTCTGCACTCAAAAGATATTTCTGACAGGAATTTTTAAAAACTAGATATTGTAGACAAACCTATTTTGTTGAATTACTTCTACTAATATCACTAGAAGTCTACAGTGTGAAAAATTTGGCTTTAAACATTATTTTTCCTGTCAAAAACAAGAAGGAATCTACTGAAAATGAGCTTTTCTAAGCATACCACAAAGGACCAGACGATGAAAAAGGAGATACAGTCTTTATTAAATGCTATACAAGACTTGTCAGTGAAATTTGACAAAATGAATACCAAACTGGACACTTTTGAGGAGAGATCTACAAAACAAATACAGCAACTCCAAGAAATAATGACGCAACAGAAGTCTCAAATAGCTGACATAGAGAGATCCTTAAATGATACTGAGGGCAGACTCTCAGAACAAGATCTTCAGCTACATTTTTTATCACAACAAAATGCTTCATTACAAAATAAAATAGAGGATCTAGAGAACAGGTCCAGACGAAATAACCTTCGCATCTATGGGCTACCAGAGAAAACAGAGGGAGATAACATGGTGACTTTCCTTACTACCTGGTTACCAGAAGTTTTAAAATTGCCTGAAGCTCTTTCTTATGGAATTGAAAGAGCCCACAGATCCTTAAGAGCTGCTTCATCAACCATCAAATCAAAAAATCACCTGAGATCAATAATAGTAAAGTTTTTTTCATCACAGGACAAGGAACCTATTTTAAAAACAGCATGGTCAACTTCTCCAGTTAAATACAAAGACAACATAATCAGATTTGATAATGATTATTCTGCTGGAGTTATAACTGCAAGAAAATAATGTCTCCCTCTGATAAAAGAATTAAAAAAAAGACAACTTAAAGTCCACTTGCTGTTTCCTGCAAGAATAAAAATATTTTTTACTGAAGGTCCTAAAACTTTTGACACTCTGCAAGCAACAGTTTCTTATCTTTCAGCTAATAAAACCTTGGATAATGTGGAAGAAATTGATTTCTCCCAATTTGGGGTTAAGCGTCACTTAGACAAAAATGAATGGAGCACTGCTGACAAGAAGAAGAAGAAACGATAAAAGACATATGAAAAACACAAACATTATTGTCTTCTATTTGCTCTGTAAGGCAAAAAAAGTTCTTTGAAAGCATTCATGCTTTACACGTGTCAGTCTTTGAAACAATATAAATACAAGATAAGCAGGACATTTTATAACTAAAGGAAACAACCCTAAAGAAAGCAAGGTAATATATCTTTCTCTATTACAGTGTAAATACTTACAGTCATGATTTTTCTAACTCTAAATGATGTTTAGATAGTTCATTTATAAATTACCTGCCTTTTACTGCTAGTATAGAATATGATGTATTTACACTGACATATTAATGTGGTGTGTTTAAATGAGCATGATTTCTTTTTATATTATTTACACTAAGCTGCATGAAATATCTAAACTGATGTATTTAATACACATAATAATATATAAAAACTGATAGTAATAACTGTCAAAAAGAACCTTGAAAAGTAATTATCTATTCTTTGATACTAAAAGTGCCTTTTTGACTAACAAACAACTGTTTGGCTTGTATATCTGCACTTAATGTTAAGAAAACTAATAGAAGTTTAATGAGCTGGTGTTCAGTTTAAAAAAAGCCCTAAAAACTTCACTTACTTTGTTTTTGTCTTCCCGCCATGGTCATGAGCTGGGAACTCTTATTTTACCACCCCTGAATGAAGGTTCTTCAGTTAGAATCCATTACAGTGTGTTAAACCTTCTAACAGCACAAAATGAAAGTAAACAGTCACGAGTGATGTCAGCACTAAAACAAGACAGTATGGGTATGGTGTCAGCTCCTAAGCTACTTAAAGTAACCAGCACACTATTTATGAGATGGCAAAGTGCTTTTACAGTTTTAACAAATATTAAAAGTACACTGAAGTACCTAATGAATTTAGAAGGTATCAACACATACATGATGTTTTATTATATTGTAATATTTGTTATTCATTTTGAATTGTACACATAAACAGCACACAAAGCTTAAAAAGAAGTATATCACTTGGAAGAAACTGTATGAATAGTTAACACATACATACTTTACTATAATCTTTTCTGATAAGATCACCCACGTAAATTACTATAATTTAACTTAATTTTATAAAAATTTAATATATTTAAGTCCTTGACTGGAACTATATAACATATTTGTAAACACACTGCAGCTAGTGTACTCAACCTTAAGGATAGTAAGTCAATTAAGGTTCATGAATGTAGCTATGTGTTATTAGGTATTTTAAGGGTAAAAAGGAGTTGCTGTTTAATTATCAAGATACTCTATAAATATTAAATTGTTCAAGTAGCACAATCATTAAGCAGTAATGAGCAAGAAAAAATCTCAGTCTTGGTATTGTTTTATATATATATATATATATATATATATATATATATATATATATATATATATTGGAAAGAACTGCTGAATTATAAGTATGATTTTATTAAAGGCAAGTTATATTAATATTGAACATCCTCACTGAAAATGAATGGTTGTGTAGAAACACAGTAACTCCCATTATATAACCAAGGCTAAATAGATTGTCTTGTATGTCTAAATTGATCAGCCTTGAACCTTAGATTGCAAATAGACATGCAACATACTTTTACTTATAATACTGAATATATATTATATAACATCACAAATACTAAAGCCATTGTCAGCTACATCTCATATCAATCAGCATTAAAATATGATTTGAATAGCATAGGCATTTACTAACATATTGCTGTTGGTACCTGATATGCATATAAGTAACAGGTCTAATTTCTGTCTATGAAAGTAAATACCAGGGTGTGTGCATTTGTTAATTATGAAACAAGAGTGTGCTATCTATTCTTTTTAATATCCTATAGGTATGTACTTGTTAGAGACACACACATGCTGCAAAGCTGCTAGTTATTGCATATTCATTAGTATATTTCTGACTGCATTGTTATAAATATATGGTGTGGACCCCTTGAGTTGAGAATATGTCTCTATATTGGGCATGTTCTCTGTTTGAACGTTGTATATTATTTATAATATGATATGGAGTACCCTCACTAAATTCAAAGAAGCCACAATAGAAACAAATATTTATTAAAAATGGAGAATAGAAGGATGAAGAGAAAAATGAAGGAAAATGGTTGATGGTCATATAAGGTTATAATTTCCTGTGTATGTAGAAGAGTTGACAGTAATAAGTACCAAACAATTGTGTTATAGCATATTTAAAGCCTACTTTGCTTCTCATATTTTCCAACCTTACAGTTATAACGCTGCAGATTAATCCTGTAATATCATAAGGAGTATGAGTTGCTATTTGACATATGACATATGTGGTACACTAGCGATGAAATATGCCAGTGGCACTAATAAATATATAGGAATTGCTAAGAAATATAGTCTTAAACTATATAATACCAATGCCAAAAACAAATTAGTAGCATTCATACCACTAAAATATGACTTTTTGAATTAAAAGAAAACTATAAGATTACTGATAAATGACAATACAAATGTAACGTTATATTCATTGTTAAGGATACTTTCTGATTTAATCAACTTGTGGCATGGTTAACTGATGCATATAATGCTTAACATTTTTTTTATGTATGTATGCATATATGTGTGTATGTATGTATGTATGTGTATATATATATATATATGTGTGTATGTGTATGTATGTATGTATATATATATATATATATATATATATATATATATATATATATGTATGTATATATATGTATATATATATATATATATATATATATATATATATGTATATATATATATATAAATATATATATATATATATATATATATATATATATATATATATATATATATATATAAATATATATATATATATATATAAATATATATATATATATATATATATATAGGTAGACCATTACAATAAATTTGATACCTATGAATGCCACTCACACTATAAGGGAGAGAGACAGCAAGCATATTATTTTTAAGATGCATAACCATTATTGCTACACAAAAGATATATTAAAATAAAAGATTTTCCTTTGCAATTTAAACAAAACCAAATAGTTAAGTATTAAATCTATGTATAGTTGTGTTGCCTTAGTGTTTTATAAAATATTAAAAATAGATAAAGACTGTATTTAAGTAATCTGTAAAGACAGATACATGTATACTTAAAAGATATATAAGATACATTTCATTATAAAACTACCATATGGCAGGGCCGGGGAAGGATTCTGAAATGCAGACTTAGAGAGATTGCTTGAATGATTAGATCATTCAAGGATGAGATGTTTTTT
Organism: Protopterus annectens; assembly: GCF_019279795.1. NCBI lineage: Eukaryota > Metazoa > Chordata > Ceratodontiformes > Protopteridae > Protopterus > Protopterus annectens. The sequence continues at coordinate 1,399,901,664 of NC_056739.1, read as the reverse complement.
CTCATGGAGGGGTTTGATGGTTGTTTATCTTATATTGTTCTCAGTTATGATCTTGTAATTTACTTTTATTGGGTGTCTATAATCTATTGTAATACTGTTGGAAGAAGAAAGAACAAGTCATTCTCTTCATGTACACACATCTACACATTGTTACGAGTATATGAATATGGATAAAAGCAAAGCTAATATAAATCCAATTGCAAAATGTATATCTCTTAATGTAAATGGTTTAAATAATAGCTGCAAAAGGGGAAGTCTTTATAGATATTTAAAGCTATGTGAAGCAACTAGTATTTTTACAGGAAACACACCTTACACAGGAAGACATAAATAAAATAAACAATAAAAATTATACAATACTAGTAAGTTCCACCTATAATCAGAAGCGAAGGGAGTAGCAATTTTGTGGAAAAACACTACTTTAATGCCTAAAATCATAAACACGTTCCATGACAACTCAGGAATGTTTTGTCTAGTGACAATATCTATCAATGAAATGATATATACATTAGTGAATATTTATTGGATACCAGGACTAGGTGTTAGAGTGGCCAAACAACACTTAGAAGACATTGTACAATATACCAAAGGCAATTTAATCATAACTGGAGATTTCAATTGCATTATAAAAGAAACTGACACAAATACTAAAACTACACGTAAGAGATCACCTTTAACAAAGTTGTTATCTGAGTTTGTTGAAACTTTTAATATAGTTGACATAAATGAGTATGCTATCCCAGATTCACTATTCTTTACACATTTTTCCCATAGACATAATACATACTCTAGAATAGATAGAGTGTACATAACAAAGGATTTAACCTCTAAATTAAATAAAGTCAAGACAATTTCATGTCCATTTTTGGACCATAACACCATAACGTTTGAGATAGACTTATGTTTCAAGGGAAGGATATCAGTAACAAGAATACCATCTTACATAACAAATCTCAAAGATTTTAAGGAATTTTATATTAAAGAGACACAAACATTCCTAGATATCAATCTTACAAAAGATGTATCTGAAATATATATATGGGATGCATTGGAAGCATACCTATATGGAAGAGTGGTGGGATGGTATAGAAATAAACAAAAACAGTGGAATAAGGAATTAATGGAATTACAGTCAAAAGTAGATAATTTAAAGCTTGATATTCAAAATGGAAACACCAACTTAATAAAAGAAATAGAAGATACTAATAAAAAATACTCAGAGACACTACACCACAAAACAATGATCAACTTAGAAAAAATTAAACTATGTTACTATTCAATGAACCCTAAAAACCAACGAAGAATAGCAAATAGGACTAAAAAGATCATTAAAACAAATCAAATAAAGGAAATACATAATATAGAAACCAAAAAGAAAGTATCTGATTTAGAAGGAATACTAGAAGCTTTTAGGCTATTTTTTCATAAACTTAATAATCAAAATGAGAAAACAGAAACACATTCAGCATTGAAAGCTTTTCTCAAAAACAATGTTAAAGTTAGGTTATTAGAGGAGCAGGTACAACTAATAGATAAACAAATAACAATGACAGAACTTAAAGCTGAAGTAAATAAGCTAAAATTAAACAAAGCTCCAGGTATAGATAAAATCACCCCAGAAATGTTTAAATTACTATCAAATGAGGCTTTGCTGTTGTTATTGAATGTCTTTACATCAGTTAAAAATGGTAAAGACATTCCTCCTTCCTGGAAGTACACATTAATATCACCAATTCTGAAACAAAATAAAGATCCCAGTGAATGTTCATCATACAGACCTATTTCACTTCTTAATATAGATTATAAAATGTTTATGGCAATACATGCTGCTCGAATAAAACAATTACTACCACTTTTGATAGAGGAGGATCAAACAGGTTTTATAAAAGATAGGAACACTTATGACAACATTAAAAGAATTCTTTCCTTAATTGATTATATAAATGTCACAAAAAAACAAAATGAATGTTATTAGCTTAGACATAAATAGCTCATTTGATTCAGTGAACTGGGATTATCTGTGGTTAGTTTTAGAAGAATATGGCTTCTCAAACAACTTCACTTTGTTAATAAAATCATTATATGAAAAATCATTGGCTTATATAAAACTGGGATCTTGTCTGTCTAAATCTATGAAAATAACTAAGGGCACAAAACAAGGCTGACCTCTTTCTCCGTTATTGTTTGCGCTAGTCATTGAACCCTTAGCAAATAATATACGTATGGATAAAAATATTGAAGGAATACAACTAGACAACAGCCTAGAGCTTAAAATTCAACTTTTTGCTGATGATATTTTAATTACATTAAAAAATAATAATAGCAGTTTAAAAGCATTATGGGACTCAATTCAAAACTTTCAAAACTTTTCAAGTCTTAAATTTAATGAGAACAAAACAAATGTGTTGCTTATAAATACTAATAAAAAAGATCTAAATAAAAAATACCATAAATATATCTCTACCGATAATATAATTAAATACTTGGGAATTATAATAACTAACAACCTAGATACTACAATTAAAAAAAATTATAAAGAGACCTTAAATAATATTAAAAATCTAATACAAAGATGGAATAAATTCTTCTTTTCAATGGAAGAAAGGCTTTATGTAATTAAAATGATCATATTTCCAAAAATTCTTTATGTCATACAAGCTTGTACTTTGCCACCAGCTAAATCGCACCTAAAACAATTAAATGATTTAATGGTAAGATTCCTATGGTATCCAAAAAAACCAAGGATAGCTATGAAGTATCATCTAGATGATTGGGATATAGGTGGCATAGGTTTACCAGACATAGAAATATATTTGCATTCATCCATTATTAAAACAATATCATTATGGCTAAATACAAAATATACATCAAAATGGAAGCTAATTCATGAGAGAATCTGGTTGAAATCAGGATTTGTAGTAGCAAATAAGTATACAGATTTCATACCAAACAATTTTCTATGGCTGATGAAGGAATATATGATGATACATAAGAATAAAAATATAAGTTCCAAATACATTACTTATACATTAAAAATGTTCCAATATCTTATTAATAGCAATCCTGATATTAAAGCATGGTCATTTCTTTTATATCCAGTAGCGTACACACAAGGTAATATAATAACATTTAATATGGAAGTAGTCAACATGCTTAAAGAAAAGGGATTAATATATTGGCATCAATTGCTAACTCTGGAAAACCTCTGACAATAGACCAGATTAAACAGAAATTAAATATGGAAGATAGTTTGTGGTTACATGTACAAGAATTAAGACAGTATATATTAAGCAAACAAGAAACAATGCAACCATCAATAAGACAAAATGTTCCTAACCTTATAGAACATATAATATTACTAACAAATCAACCCATTACTGGAAAGGGATACTTATCATCTATTTATAAAACAAACAAAAAAATAAAAATGCATAATAATGACAAAATATGGAATTATTATAGATCAGTTAATGGACATGTGCCAAATGACCAAGATAAAAAACTAATTCTTCTCTCTCCAAAGCAGACATCACTTTCATTACATTGGAGACTTTTTACATGGCAATTCATACACAGATCTTATGTAACCCCTCATAAAATGGAACTTATGTTTAAGAAATTATTGGCTGCTGGAGATGTGATTTATCAATAAAAGCAGACTGGCAACATATGTTCTACTTAATGCCATTTGATTAAACCATATTGGGATAAAATAAATTATTTTCTGCAAATGGTATTCAATGATAAATTCCAGATTTCCAAATCTATTATTTTGTTTAATGCACCTGTACCCGACTGTGTGCCAAGAACAAAATATGTAATCTTATGGACTCTCCTAGCTATTGCAAGGAAGAACATTACATCAAACTGGAAATCCAAAGCTTCTCCAACTTTTAAGCAATTCATGAATATGGTGTCAGCAGTATCGCAATTGGAAATGAACACTATTAAAGGAAGAACTGAAAGAACTACATCATTATACGTAGCATGGCAAAAAGTAACTGAAATACTGGAGAATAATGACAGCAGCAGATTATAATCAGGAAACAATTGTATAGAAAGTCAATTATATGTCAACAATAGACACCCTTGTAAATACTTTATTTTGGTTTTAATGTTTGATATCTGTTTAGAGGTTTTAGCCTACCTTTTTAAATAATTTGTAAATACTTCATTGTCATAAATAACCTGCATTCATGTTTTCTTGTTTTTGGAAATGAATAAAAATATTTAAAAAAAATAAAATAAACTCTACAACAGAAGGAAGAAACTGTTGCAGAAAAAGGTGATGTCCCAAGACTGGAAAATCTCCCTTATTAGCCTCAACAAAAAGTTGAGATCCCTCATCAAAACCTCTGAAGCCAGCTATGAAGGCAGAATTGCAGCACACACTAAAAACAATCACCGTGATTTCTATAGTTATATCAAGAATCTCCACAGCAATACCCAGGTTTGCTCTGAGTTACTGAACAATGGTACCTTCTATAATGAGCCAACAGATATTGCTAACATACTGGCGGACAGATTCAGTGAAAACTTTACCACTCCCCCCCAAAGGACCAATCACAATACCAGAGGAATGCTGGGTACTTAGCATTACTGCAGCACAGATTAAAGCTACATTGTCCAAGGCCAAGAAAACAGCTTCCATGGGACCTGACAGTACCCTTGTCTGTGTTCTGCATGAACTACAAAGTGAAATGGCACTACATCTGTGTGCTCTGTTCAGTCACAGCCTCACCTCAGGCTTTGTCCCTACAGAATGGTGCACTGCTACAGTCATCCCTCTCCATAAAGAGGGAGTGACTACAGACCCTGGGAATTATCGCCCCATTAGCCTGACGAGTCTGATATGTAAGGTTATGTAGTGCATCATCATGGACCTAATTATCAAGAATATAGGGAATCTCTAAACTCTAGATCCAATGCAATTTGGTTTTGTGAATGGTAGATCATGCCTGCTCAACCTGGTTGACTTATTTGAGTCTGTCTCCAGAGCTGTGGATGAGGGCAAGGCAGTTCATATAGCCTACCTTGATCTGGCCAAGGCCTTTGATACCACTCCCCACGCAGGAATTATTGATAAATTCACAAAACTAGACATCAACCCCTATATGAATAGGTGGGTTGCAAATTGGCTCACAGATAGAACCCACAGTGTGAAAGTAGCGGACTCCAAGTCAGACTGCTGACCAGTCACTAGTGGAGTCCCACAGGGATCGACCCTGGGTCTTCTCCTGTTTGGCATCTATTTCTCAGATGTCCAGACCAAAATGGAGGGACTCTGGCTGACCAAGTTCGCAGATGACTGCAAGCTGGGAGCCATTATTACCTCCCCAAGTGATGTAGACATCCTACAGAAAGGCCTCACTGAGAGCAATGACTGGTGTTGAAACCATGGCCATAAGCTTAATGCCAAAAAATGTGTCGTCATCCCCTTTGGGAAAAACTCAGTTCCCACTAATTACCACATCAATGAGAGCACACTGAACCTGAAGGTATTACATGAGATCTGGGGACACAGATTGACAGCAACCTCTCCTTCGACCACTACATTGCCACTGTGGTCAGAAAGTCCTTCTATGTGGCACATCTCATTACCAAGGGTTTTGCATCCAGGAAGAAAGAGGTCATCATCTCTCTCTACTCTTCCCTCATTAGGCCAATCACCGAGTATAATGCCCCATTTGGCATGTGCCTCACTAGACACATGCAACAGCTGGAAAGGCCACAAAAGTGCCTCATAAAGAGGATCCTAGGCCATAAACAGATGTCCTACATGGACAGACTCAAAAAACTCCAGCTATTCTCTGTCTCATATCGTCTACTAAGAGGCGAACTCTGCTTGACTTAAAAAGCCATGTCTGACCCAGTTCTGTTAGAAATGCTACATCTAAAGAAATTCAAATCTCTCCTCACCACATGCTCCAGAGACCTCAACCTCATTACCACAATCAACAGAACATGCTGGAGGGACAGGTTCATAACCCAGAGACTGCCCGTGCTCTGGAATAGATTTCCCATACATGTCAAGCAGAGCACCTCACTGGCCGTCTTCAAGAGAAATCTTGATGAGTGGATGGGAAATAGAAAGATCACGCCAGGGATCACTGCAATGGCTCTACTTGATAGAGGGACTGTGAACTAACGTTGTGTGGCACAATGCCAGGGCACTTCTATGGGCTAGGCTTGTAAAGGCTCCAGAGCCATTAGCCTAGTACACACCTATGAACCTATGGACCTATGTTATTACCTTTAGGGTTCAACTATAAGGTAAAGCAGTACCTAACAGTGTGGGATAACATGGTAGACTGATTATGCTGCTTTGCCAGGCATGTGGCACTTGCATGAACCATAATCCTGTTGTTAGGCAGGGTCACTATAGTATACTTACAAATGTGACAATGTACAACTCCAGCAAAGTATGGATCATGCTGCTACATCCTTTGTGTTTACCACCTCAAACACACTTTCTATGGGCACTCTTTGCAGTGAAGATGTGAATGTCCGCACATGCACAGAAAAATTGTAAGTCTACAATGTCTGTCAAACAACCAGGCAGTAAATGGATGTTTTGTGAAATGATTTGGGAACACAGTTTTGTTTTCCAGGAACATAAATGAACAGTATGACATACCTAGGACATGTGGGTGGGACAAAAACATTGCCCAAAGGTGGACACTCCTCTGCCGTAGGCCTCACATTCATGTCAGGCAGATCACCACCATTATGCTGTTGAAGGGCAGGCTGCATGAATTGCTGTGAAACTGTTACCTAACATGGATCACTGCCACTGTGGAACTTGATATAGCAACTTTAGACATCTATGTCACCTGTCATTCAACACTATTTTGTGATGCAGCAGCTGTGCTCCTAATCACCATCAGGTCAGTACTCTAGTCAAATCCAAAGATATAATACAGCACAGGTCAAAAGACTGGTCTGGTTGCTAATCCAGGCATCTACCTGGAAAAGGCTACAACAAGCCTACACAGCCTTCCATCATCTGGGACAAGTTTGTGGATCAACCAATAGACTGTGGCCTGCTTCTTATCTTGAGCATGGTGGTAATGCATTGCATCTGGTGAGAGAAAATGAATAGGAACTTTGTATCCCAGCATAGTGAGGCCATGGTGAGACCAGCAGTAGTAGTAGCCAAGCATCAGCAACTCAGGTGACTCCCCTCTTTTCAGCAATCTTCACAAGGTCATTTTTTGTTTTCAGTAAGTACTGCTTGATTAGTGTCTAACTTCAGAATAACTACCTAAATACTTCACCATTAACTTTACAGGGTGTACATATTAGTTTCTTCTCCAGTCTTTGACAGTGATCTGCACAGACTCAGATAACTTGGGTGACATTTTTCTCGGAAACCATGATGTAATTAAATCCAGTACCAAGTTGCACACAGGATAACCAGCATGCAGTGACAAGCACTGTCCCCATTGTTGCAGAACAAATACTCATGACATTGAGTGATATTCTCAGTACAACTGCATAATCATTTAAAAAGGATCTCTTGCCATAGATATGATGTTTGCCACTGTGACCTATAACACCTTGGTGGATATGGGGATCCTGAGGCAATGTAGACATTGTCTCATGTTTACCGACAACCACGACATTCTCAAACAAACTGATATGGTATGTGAGAGATGTATATACACAATGCCACTGGAGGCAAGGTCCTCACATAAAAGTACTCCTAATGTCAATAAGGTAGTCAGTGGCACACATGCTGCACTCATCACACAAGATTTAAAGCAAAAATGAGCTGAGGCATTGACATGCAACCTTCATAAATCTCAAAGACATCATGGAGAAAGTCCAGATATCAAATACCCTCATCAGCCCCATATGCACTCTGCAAAAACAACACACATATCAACACAGAAAGCTACATCTCATTGAGGACTGACCTATACGCACATAAGGCAAGCCAAAACATAATCCAACATTCTAGTCATTGCAGACTTCATTGTGAGGCACACTAATGCCCCTCCACCAAGCTGAGTAAGGAGAAATGCATGGTTACTTGTTTATCAGGGGCTCTGATCCTCCTTATGATATACGCACTCATGTCACTGGACAACAGGTAACACAAACTCAGCATGTCAGAGATACAAGTATATTAACAGCCTGGAATACATGCTCTCTCACACAATAGTCAGTGCATATGACAATGAGCAGGTTGTCACCATGCATACCTCAACTCCCACTTCACCCAAACCTACATTACACTTACCTGCATATGCAGAGGTCCACAACAGGAACATACATAAACACCAAAGACCTCCAAACACAGACATAAGCATGCTACACATAATATATCCACTGCAGAATGTGACACACATGATAGTTCTCGCTCCAGTCTCTCACCTATCAAGCCCTTAAGGCATAACAGTAAAACAAACATATGGGACTCCATTATGAGACACACAGATGTCCATCTCATCAGGCTTGGTAAAGAGGAGGTCACAGTCAGCTGTCTGTCAGGTGACATGATCCGCTATATCACACATGCACTTATGTATCCCAAAACAGGTACTATTGTGACTCTGTCGTAGTCCACATTGGTGTGAATTACTTGAGATGTACCTGTCTGGACTATATGTAAAGAGACATGACTGAACTGTCGGACTATGTGTCTCTGGCAGGTATGCCCCTAGCCTTAATCCGCATTTTACCTTCACCTAGGATAATGCCTCAATAATGTAAAATGATTGACCTCAATAATTACCTCATTTTCTGGTGTCATTCTGAAGTGATACAATATCTGTCAGCCTGGGATGACATGATCTGCAGACCCCAGTGCTTTGCCAGAGATGGTTTTCATCTGTCATCCCTGGGATATCGGCTACTGGCCAAGTCTTATGCCACACCCATAGTGACCTTCTCAGGCAGTGTCTCAAGAACAAAATTCCAGATGTGGAAACTACATATTACAACAACCTCAAGGTTATGCTGCTAAATTCCAGGTGCCTTAACATGAAACTGCACTCACTAGAAGCAGTCTTCACCTTGGAAGACTTACACATTTGTGCAGTCATGGTGACCTGGTTCATAGCTGAGCACCCCAACCGTATTGGTCAACAACTCTTTCAACACATTCAGACCACAAACTGAAGGCATGAAAATTTCAGGAGGCGGTGTTTCTGTAGTCATAATGGATGAATACACATCCTGATTGGTTACACAGTAGGTTTCCCTGGGAATACTTCAGGTGCAATTAAATGTTGGTAGGATACCTATTCAAGTCATGGTCAGCTACATAAACCCCTCTGTGGATCAGAACAACAACTCTGCCTATTTGAATCTACTTGAGTCTATCAACATACATCCAAACACCCTGGCTTCGGGCGACTATAAATACCTATCCATTGACGGGGTAAATTACTCATGCTATAACTCACTTGCCCAAAGGTTCCTCGACTTTGTTCACTCCAATGCACTGGACCTGCTGGTTGACACCCCCCACAAGAGGTGCCCAACATCCTGGATCTGGTGTTTACCAATATTGGGTGCCACTCTAGCACCCCCACTATGAAGTCTTTCCTAGTGACATCTGACCACAAGTCAGTCACATGTGAAATAAGTATCATATCCCCCCAACCATCAAATAAACTAAAACGCTTCTCCAAATCACATAATTACCTCATATGGGATGGTATAGATAGCTGTACTGCACCATCCCTCAGATGGAACTGGCAACTATGGACAGGTCCACACCAATGTGTCATACAAACACCTGTTTAAATGCATTGACTTGGCCGTACCTGATAGGACCAAAACAAACTCTGCAAGGAAGAGCAAACCTGCTTTGTGGACAGCTACCATTAACAGGCTTTGCAATAACGGGAAAAGTAGCTGTCTAAGAGTAAGATGGAGTGAGTCTTAAACTAGAAACACTCCCTACTCAGCTTAAACAGGCCAATAAGAGTTCTTGTGAAGCCCTTATAAGCAAACTATGAATTCAAATTAGCTTCTTCCACAAAGGACAACCAAAAGGTGTTATTTAGTTACATCTGTCACCTAAAAGGACTGGACCCAATCTGTGCTAAACTGGAAGTTAATTATAGCACATATAATGAGCCTGTGGAAATAGCTCACCTGTCAGCTGACAGGTTCTGTGAATACCTCACTCCCCTGTCTCTGCCATATGTACTCCATTACATACATACCACCCATCCCCTCCTTGTATCTCTAAAGAGCAAGTCATAAACACCCTCTCTAAGGCCAAACACACAGCATTTATGGGACCTGATAACATCCCAGACTGCATCCTACATGGCCTCCAACAGGAAATAGCAACACCATTGGGTACTCCTTCCAAACATAGTCTAACTACTGGCTTTGTCACAGATGAATGGGAAATGGCCACCATTATTCCGTTGCACAAAGGTGGCGCTTCCACTGACCCCAGGAAATATACAGCAATTAGCCTGACTAGCCTTATCTGCAAGGCCATGGAGTTAATCATCATGAACCTTATCAACAAAGATATACGTATGCTCCAAACAGCTGCCCCTAGTCAGTTTTGATTTGTCAAAGGGAAATAATGCCTGTGAAACATTGTGGACTTCTACAAGATAGTCACCAAGGACCTGGAAGAGGAGAAATCTGTACATACAGTGTACCTAGATGTAGCCAAGGCATTTGACACTATACCCACTCAGGTATCATTGACAAAGTCACCCTGCTAGGTATTGGGGTCCAAATGGAGAGATGATAAGTCAGCAAACAAAGGAGAATAGTATTGCTGAAACTGAATTCATCCCAAGTCTTGGTGAGTACCTTCATGAGGTGGACCCTGTTTTTTCACAAAATCTTACCAATATGAATGCATTTTATATAGCATATATCAAGGGCAGAAGTAGGTCAAAGATATAAAAAAAAAGATAGCTGGGTGCACAGCACCCAAGATAAAAAAGTGCCCAATCCTGGTAGTCACACTGGTGCCAGGACTGGAAAAAATGACAGTGTAGAATCCTCAAAATATGAAAATATTCCTACGATGGGGATAGGCCAGGCCCAGGGGGAGTATGCCCCCCCCCCCATTGTAGAAGGAAGTAACAGTCTACAAAAATCACAAAAACTGATAGGCCAAAGAAGAGCCATAAAGAAGATAGAGTGGACTACTGAGGATAAGAAAGAAATTATGTATTGTTACTATTATGCAAAAAGCCTAGAATTTCCAGATGCAAGATGCACAAAAAGAGTAAGAGAGAAATTAGAGGAAAGAAAAATACTTCCACAAGAAAAACTGTCAGAAGCTTCAAATAAAAATTTGTGTTCATTAATACAACAGATTTGTGAAAAACATTATATAGACCAAGAAACTTTGATCTGTTTGGAAAAAGAAGCATCTGAGGAAGTGCAAAAATACAAACAACAAAACCTAGAGATTTATGAAAAGTATAAAATAGAAATATGGACATCGGAAAGGAAAAGAGATTTGATATCATCCAATATTTATGCAAAGTCAAAAGCCAAATTAATTAAGGCAAAAAAAGGGAGCCCCGAAGATATTCAAAGAGAAATACAGGCAAAGGCATCCAGATATGGAAGATTTCATAACAAAAAAATTGTATCACAAAGAGAAAATTTAGAAAAGAAGATTAGTAAAGTAGAAGTTAAAAAAAATAGAAGCTGAAGTTATAGAATGCCTGCGAAGTGAAGGATTTGGTGTAGAAGGTCTAACACAGTTACATCACAGCATGATGGAACATGTCCCCAAAGTAAGAATAAACAGGAAGCTCAGGAGACATCTGAAGAAGAAATATAGAAGTGGGAAAGAAAAAGAGATTTAATATGGTGTAATATTTATGCAAAGGAGAAAGCAAAACTAACCAATACAAAAAGAGCAGCACCAAAGATATTTGAAGAGAAAGACATGCAAAGGAATCTGGACATGGAAAGCTTTACAATACATAAATAAGAAGACAAAGATGAAAAGTAGAAAAGAAGATTAGTAATGCAGAAGTTAAGGAAATAAAAGTTGAGGTTATGGAGTACCTATGAAGTGAAGGATTCAGTGTAGAAAATCTAACTCAGAAAGCACCACAGCAGGATAGAGCAATAGACATCCAAATTAAGGAGAAACCAGTAGAATGGGAAGCAACTGAGCAGTTGCTCTATGAAGATATTTTGGAGCCTTCCACAGGAAACCAGTATAAATGTTCACTTGAAACTGCACAGCAAGGGAAGGAACAGGAAACTGTGGCAACTCTGACGCAGTCAATGTTGTGGAGTGCTATTCCAGAGAGTTCCCATATGACAGAGCAACGGATGGCACAGGGTGAAATATGTGCCACAGGAAGATGCTATAGTACTCTCTATAGATTGCCTGCAGGAAATGGAGAATAAAAAATGTGGCCTTAGTTTAGAAGAAAATGAGCTAAGAGAAGATATGCTTGATTTAATAGAGATAAATAGACATATTAAGATCAATGAAAGAAATAGACTGCAGAAGGTCAATAAAACCCAAAAAGTAAGAAGTCTGATAAAACAAATGAATGCAGTAATTAGGACTGTCCATAGAGATCCATGTGATATAACAGAATTAAACAGGATGTATTACAGTGCAGCTAAATTAATAACAGATAAAATTCTACCACAGAACACAGGGTAGTAAGGGAAATGAAGGGGAGAAATCGCATACCAACATGCAAGTATCGAATAAAGAAAACTATAAAGCAATTAAGGCAAGAAGTGTCACTGTTAGGAGAGAAAAGAAGAGGGAACAGATCAGCAAAATACTCAGCAAGATAGATATGATAAAAGCAATGCACAGTATTTTTATGGAAAAGGATCTATCTTGCACTATTGCAAATAATATACTAAAAATCTCAGCACAGTCAGAAAAACTTACAAGATAACACAGATAAATATATAGGAAAAGTACAAAATAAGCAATTTATTGATGACCCTAAAAACTTCTATAGATAATTGGGAAACAAGGTGAAAGGAATTAAAAGATCACCCAAAAAAGAAGAAATGGATATATTTTGGAGAAATATATATGAAGATCCTGTGGATCATAACAAAGATGCTAAATGGATTGAAGAAGTAAAAGAAAGAATAAGAAGTTTAAAGATACAGAATATGAAATGGGATGAAGTAACAGCCAGAGAGATTGAAACAAAGTTAAAAAAAAGCCTCTAATTGGAAAACCCCAGGCCCAGATGCAGTACCTACTTAACAGTGAACCTGCAAGTTATCCTAAAATGTATAGACCAATAACTTGTCTTCCAACGACATATAAGCTACACATCAGAATTGATGCTGACAGAATTTATAGTCATTTAGAAGAAAATTCAATCATAGTTATAGAACAAAAGAGTAATAAAAGAAAGTAATATGGAACAAAGGATTATCTGTTGCTAAATAAAGTCATAATGGAGAACTGTAAAAATGGGAAGAATCTAAGTATGGCATGGATTGACTACAAAAAAGCATTTGATAGTATCCCACATTCATTGATAAAAGAGTGCTTAAAATGTATAAGATACACCCTATACTGATCAATTACATTACAGTGACCATGAAACAGTGGAAGACCATTTTACAATTAAGCCATAATAAAGGACAAATTATTATTCCAGGGATAAAAATTCAAAGTAAAGTATTCCAGGGTGACTCCCTTTAAATGCTGTTATTCTGTCTTGCCCTTAACCCAATAAGTTGTCTACTTAACAGATTACGCAATGGCTATAATTTGGCTCCTAGAAAACAACAGAGTGTAAAGACCTCTTATCGTCTCTTTGTAGATGATTTAAGACTGTAAAGCTCATCAGATGAGGAACTGAAAGCACAACTGCAAGTAAAACAAAAGGAGCACTAGGATAGCCATTTCCACTGATATAAAGTTTTAATGTAACACAACTACATTGCCAGCCAGCATCAACACCACAACTGCAAATAATCAAAACTTTTTCAGATGATATAAGAATGTCATTTGATCTTAATAAATGTGCAAAAACAACTTTTAAAGTAGGAAAGCCACAGCACCAAGAAAATATCAGTTTGGGAGAGGAATGTGATATAAAAGAACTTGAGCAAGAGAGAATGCATAAATATTTGGGAACTGCTGAAGGATCAACAGTAAAACATGAACAAATACAAATATAACTTAGTAGGGAATACTTTGGAAAACTTAAGTTAATCCTGAAAACAGCATTGACATCTAGGAAAAAAATCCAAGCTATAAATCAATTTGCTCTTCCTGTCCTAACTTACAGTTTTGGAGTGACTGATTGGCCCTAAAATGTGTTGGATAGATTAAATAGAAAAACAAGAAGGATGCTTCATGCTCACCAAATGATTTATAAAAATCAGTGTATACCAAGGTTATATTTTCCCTGTTCTGAAGGAGGGATGGGCCTCCTTATATATATATATATATATATATATATATATATATATATATATATATATATATATATAGCTCTGCAATCATGGGACTGCGCACATATCTGCTGACCTCACAAGACTCAAATGTAGTGAATATTTTGAAACATCAGGAGAATAAATCTAAGATAACTTCTCTGCTTAATCTAGAAGAAGCATATCGGTGTCAAGCAGGAATGAAAATTAAAACAGAAGCTGATAAAAATCAGAAAGCAACTGAATGTGCCAAAAAAACAAAAGAAAGAATATAAGATGAAGGACCAGATGAGAAGGCAAGAAATGCGGAAAATGCATAAATACAGTTGCAAGTGTAGAAAACTTCTGGAAGAACCTCATGTTGATCAGGATCGAATGCAGAAATGATTAAGGAGAGACAAATTCAAACCAAAAGGTGAAAGTTTAATATTGGTGACCCAAAATACTAGGTTATGTACAGTTTAGTTTACAAAGTCTATTGAACATGTGGGAGAAACAGACAAATGTAGGTTTTGGAAAACAGAATTAGAAACATTTGCGCACCTTGCTGCTGGATGAGACATACTAATGGCAAAAAGATTGCATACTGAAAGGCACAGTAATGTGGCAAGACTGTTGCACTGGGGATTGTGCAAACATTATGGAATTAAAGTGGCTGGAAAACACTAGAAACATGAACCACATAGAAAATGATGAAGTCTACATCACATGAGATCACCCATTGCCAACAGTTCAAAAGATAGATGCGAGAAAACCAGATATAGTGGTCCATGAAAAGAAGACAAAAGTAGCATTGATCATTGAAATCGCTACACCCAGTGACTACAGTCTCTTGTGTACTGAGAGACACAAAGTCATAAAATATCAGGATTTTCAGGCAGAAACTGGAGCAATGTGGAAGAAAGATGCCCAAACAGTACCAATAGTAGTAGGAGCAATGGGTCTTATAAAAAAAGAATCTGCAATTGTATTTAAATATGTTACCAATACACGTAACTCCATTTGAATTGCATAAGAAGTCATTACTGGGCATATTGCTGGTGCTGCAAAGAGTACTTTTGGCTGACATCAAAGATTGAAACAATACTAATTTCAAGAACTTTAAATCTACTTTGACTTAGGAATGAGGTATGTTCCTGTCATGGTATTAGAAACCCGTTTCCTGTGGAAGGCTTCAAAATATTTTCATATGACAATTGCTTCCCATTCTACTGGTTTCCCCTTAATTTGGAGTTCCATTGCTCCATCCTTTTGTGGCGTTTTCTGAATTAGATTCTTGACACTGAATCCTTCACTTTGGAGGTACTCCATAATCTCAGTTTCTATTTCTTTAACTCCTCCATTACTGATCTCCTTTTCTACTTTTCCTCTTTGTCTTCTTATTTTTTGTATTCTAAAGTTTCCATATCCAGATTTCTTAGCCTGTATTTCTCTTAGATATCTTTGGTGCTGTTCTTTTTTGTATTGATTAGTTTTGCTTTCTCCTTTGCATAGATATTACACCATATTAACTCTCTTTTTCTTTCCCATGTCCATTTTTCTTCTTCAGATGTCTCCTGATCTTCCTGTTTCTCCTTACTTTGGGGACTCGTTCCATCATGCTGTGAACTCATTCCATCGTGCTGTGATGTAACCTGTGTTTGATCTTGTACATCAAATTCTTCACTTTACAGGCATTCCATAACTTCAAGTTGTATTTTTTCAACTTCTACTTTACTAATCTACTTTTCTACATTCCCTCTTTGTGATATTAGTTTTTGTTGTGAAATTGTCCATGTCTGTATGCCTGAATATCTTTGGGGCTGCCTTTTTATGTTGATTAATTTGGCTTTCACCTTTGCATAAATATTGCTTCATATCAAATCTCTCTTTCTTTCCCATGTCCATATTTCTTTTTTATACTTTTCAAAAATATCTAGGTTTTGTTGTTTATATTTTTGCACTTCCTCAGATGCTTCTTTTTCCAAACAGATCAAAGTTTCTTTGCCTATATACTGTTTTTCAAAAGTCTGTTGTATTAATGACCACAAATTTTTATTTGAAGCTTTCTTGTGAAAGTATTTTTCTTTCCTCTAATTTATCTCTTAATCTTTGTGTGCATCTTGTGTCTGGAAATTGTGGACTTTTTACATAATAGTAACAATATATAATTTGTTTCTTATCCTCAATAGTCGAATCTATTGTCTTTATGGCTCTTCTTTGGCCTACTAGTTTTTGTGATTTTTCTGGACTGCTACTTCCTTCTACAACAGGGGGGCATCCTCCCCCTGGGCCTGGCCCCATTGTAGGAATGTTTCCATATTTTGAGGATTCTACACTGTAATTTTTTCCAGTCCTTCACCAGTGCACCTACCAGGATTGGGTACTTTTTATCCTGGGTCTTGTGCACCCAGTTATCTTATTAATTTTGACCTACTTCTGTCCATGATATATGATATATAAATACAGTCTATATATCAGTGTCATCTTAGTGATATTTTGTAGAAAACAGGGTCCAGCTTGCGAAGGTACTCACCAAGACTTAAGGATGAATCTAGTTTCAGCAGTACTACTCTATTTTACTTGCTTACTTTTCATCTCTCCATTTGGACCCTACCTTATATATAGCATGAAACATGAACTTTCCCGGCCTCTGGAATTAGTGTTTCACTGTAGCCACCAAACAGGCATCATGCTTCATTAATGGAGAACAGTAACAGTCATCCCTCTGCATGAAGGTGGGCCATATACAGACCCTGGAGACTACAGACCCAGAAGTCTCAGTATTCTGATATGTAAAGCCATGAAAAAAAATTATCCTGGAAATGATCAGTGGAGATAGACACTAGACTAAACCCAGTTTGGATTCGTCAAGAAAATAATGCCTACCCTACTTGGTGGACCTGTTTGAGAAGGTAACCAAAGCAATGGATGAAGGAAAATGATTCACTCCACCTATAATGGCCTGACAAGGCATTTGACACTATAACCCCATCAAGCATTGTTGACAAACTCAAGAGGTTAGGTACAAACTAGTATATCAGCTGGTGGATAGCCAAGTGGCTGACAGACAGGATCCAGGAAGTTAGCTCTAGGGAGTCCACTTCTACAATGAGGCCAGTCACTAGTGGACTCCCTCTCAAATCATTCCTTGGACCGCTCCTTTTAGGCATTTACATCTGTACAGTCATGGCCACTGTCAGTGGTCTCTGGCTGACTAAATGTGCTGATGCTTGCAAATTAGGAGCTGTCATTGAATCCCACACTGACATAAATGTTATCTAGGAGGGGCTGACAGTGACATACAGTTGTTATCAGATCCATGGACTAACACTAAATGCCAAGAAATGCACAATACTAGCCTTTGGGAAGTTATCCACCCCTGGTAACTACTGTATTGACAGCACACCTTCAACAGATGATCCAGTAGTCAGGGACTTATGGACACATAGTGGTTTAGCCTTTGACTGTCACGTGTCTGTAATGTTGGGGAAATCATTCTATGTTGCACAACCTATAAACAAAGGTATGGCATGTAAACCAAAGGAAGTCATTGTTCCACTGTATTCAGCATTCATCAGATCTATCACTGAGTGCAGTGCCACCTTTAGTATGTAACTAACCAGGTATATCCGAGAACTGCAACATCCACAGAGGGTCCTCACTAAACCACTAAATGATGTACGTAACATGTCCTATGCAGACTGCGTCAAGGCCCTATCTGTGTATTCTGTCTCCTACATGCTTTGGAGGGGAGGTGTATGCCTGCCATACAGGGTGGTGTCAGACCCCACTGTGGACCTTCTGCATATTCATGAAACAATTAGCACCAGAATAACCTGTTCTACAGACTACATCTTTCCTGTGATACAAATAGGACATGCTGGAGAGACAGGTATGTAACCCAGAGACTACACCCTATATGGAACATACTCCTCATCCATGTGAAGCAGAGTTCTGTCCTAATGAAAATCAAGTGCAAGTTACACAGTTGGATGGGTAACAGGACAATCATACCTGATTTAGGACCAATGTCTCCAATGAATGCAGGAAAATTGTAGATGTTTCATCTCTCAAAACCCTGCTTACACTTATCAAGGGTATCAGACTTTATCAGAGTTTAGGGATTTATGGCTAGGCTTAAAGAAGCCCTTGTGTTCATTAGCCTATTAAACACATATGAGCCAAGGAACCCATGAACCTATACTGTCTTACCTTTCTGATGACATTTTTCCCCTGTGCTGATATTTAGTCTTGTACTCTGACGTTGATGGGTTGATTGAAGATGTATACTCATAGGTGCACCCTACACAATCCTGAAAGTGAAATATAAACATTTCCATTAGACACCTGCCATTGTGTGACTACACAGCAATTACAACAGCATCCATCGTAATGTATATGCATTATTATGGTATACTTATTATAAATGGCAATGTACAATATCTGTAAATGACCTGTAAAATTAGTATGTCAAAAGCAACAATGGATGAAACAAATACATATTAATGTAGATAGTTACCCTGTGCATCAGACACATAGCTTTATTTCCCTGCATCCATGAGAAAGATGATAGGGATGTAGCACAGGTAGCATCACTTGCACAGAGTATTGCATGTGGGTGCAGGAGGGCAGGCCATGGCTGACCCAATAGGTTGGCAAGCATATGTGTGAGTCAGGAAGGGAATCAGGCAAGTTGGACCATGGAAATGTAGTGTGTGTGTCTGTAGGTGACCTGAATGTAATGGTGGTGTGTGAGTGTCTGCGTGAACACATCCAAGCTCAGTGCTAGCCCTACGTGTCTGTATGTTTGACAGCTGTGAGCCATGCATGGTAGAGATAAGAGGTCCTTGTCTCTGCCCCCAAACATGTGAACTGGCTCTGCCAGGATTTACACTGGCACCTCCACGCCCAAGTTCAGATGCTGTGCTACTACTTGACAATGACTGCTGTCTGCTGGGAACACATTCTCCATGGGAATGCCCAAGACCATGAGCCCATAGCCTGTCATGTCTGGGTGTGGACAATGCACTCCCCTCTGGAGCGCTGGATGTACTTCCACTACTGGAGCATGACTGTGCAAGGCCATGTTGACTCTCAGCAGATGTAGTTGCTGACCTACGTCTATGAGGCCAATACCTAACTCTAACCAGATGTTCCATCACAGACAACATGCGTTGCAAGGCAAAGAGTGTGTGATCTGTCTTAGATAAATGTCTTTCCACTGTGTCAGTCAACTGTTCTAGGGTATCAGCAACATGGTGGAGGCAGTCATTAATGTCAGACTGTGCTGAATCCATAACCCTGAGCATTCATCGGGAGTTCCTTTCTAAATGTGCCTGTTCCTCCATGATGGCCCTAAACATATGCTGAGTAACACGCGATGAGATACCTGCAACAGGTGGTTGAGGGACAGCAGGCATCCTACAAGCACCTCTAGCAATCTGCTTGTGTGGAACCTCACCAACTGTTTGACTATGGACAGTGTCAGCAGTCACTGCAGTCACAGTAGCCACACTTCCCTGTTTAATATCCCCACCTTCCGACTGTCCAATATGTGTGGCCTCAGGTAACTGGATATGCGTAAGCATACTGTATCTGTATGGTGAAAATGTAGGTGAATGAGGGATGTCAACCTCTGTGTCAGATTCAGCCCTTGCAAACCCCAGCTGTGCCTCACTTTGGCCACCATCATCATCAGAGCCTGAAGAGACACTGACATCAGGATGTGAAGGGGACAAAGACCAACCTCCCTGGTCACCTGTAATATAAAGGGGAAAGTAACACATTAATACCTGCACTACTAGGCTCTCCAGTACTATGTTGCAATATATGTTAAGAGGTATACACTGCTGTCACTATTACACAGTTGTATAACCCACAACCTCATATAGTAGGACATAAGGGCATTATTTTCTATTCCCGAGGGATGACGACAACATAAGTGCGTTGGCAAACCAGTTGGACCAAATTTAGTGTGTCCAGTGGACACGTGGAAAATAGAGAGTTATGTACAGGACGATATATTTTTTGGGGGGGATAGGTGCCCATTTTTTTTTTTTTAAGGAGAGAGTGGAATGCTGGGGAAGGGACATACGTATGTGTGCGGAAGGTAGTTGATAAAGTAAGGAAGCTTTTGCAAACAGACAAGACAGACAATACAGCAGGCAATGTTGATGTGTGACACAAGGGGGGCATGAACACCTTGCTTGGGGAGTGTGTTGTAGAATCCCAGTCCCATGGATGTCAGACACGGTAGCAGTATGACATAAGTCCTCACCCATGAGACTGTCAGCACCACACCTTCACTGCTCCTGTGGAGACAGTGGTCAATGCCAGTGCCTGGAACGAAACTGCCCCACCAGGATGGACAGCAAGCTCTCTATCTGGCGTAGGGGGCACCAACAGATTGGCACACAAGTATATGTACCATGCCTGGCAGTGGTCTTGGGTGATGAAAGCACCCCTCCACCTCCACTCCTAGATAGGGGACCACACCCAGCCTGTGGAGTAGAACTACCTGATGGAGCCAGGTAGTGCAGGGGTGCCACCAGCCTGTGGCCCAGATGTGCTGGACCCCAGTGCCTCAGCCTGGGGAGCCAACGTAGGTGGATCACTGGGAACTGGTTTACCTTGTCGCACTGTGGTAAATTAAATATAGACATAAGGAAAAATAAGCATAATTAAAACAAATGTAATTAATAACATAAGAGAAAACAATAATGAGTAATGGAGACAAATTGAAAATAATATAATGAGGAACACAACCATAAATAATGTAAATGAAAGATTTTTAACTGCAAAGCAATATTAAATTATATATACGGCCAACATAGAAGATAATTAGAAATAGTATGATAATATCAAATGATAATAATAAGTATAATTAATAAATAAAAGAAGAGAAGGGGTGGGGTGACAAAAAAGAAGAACATTAGCAACTTCACAGATAATATAACTATACAGATTGCAACTACATACTTCTAGATATGTTTGATTTCACTTGTGAGAACACAGACTGCTCATATTGTATATATGATGTTCCACATACATGTTCCTCTCAACCTCTTAGCATGGGACATTATGGGCAAAGCCATACATAATGGTGGTACAAAGGCAACACAACAAGAAACATTCTTACATAGTCTGCCATACAATAGTAGCAAGTTGTTCTGATAACAGATTTGCCATTAAATTGCATTTCAATTGATGTCATATATCTGTAAATCAAAGGACCAGGCATATGAGGCAATATTCATTATATTCTGCAAAAAACATGACAGTTGAGAGGTACGTACGTGTACACTGATTACACTAGACAGCTGGACATTTCTCAGTTGGCTATTGTGGGATTAGAACCCACAAGCAGTGACTACAAGAATACTGAACATTTTATTTTAAAAAATAAATTATCAGACCACCATCTCATTTAAACTTTTTATTGATTCATGTTGTGTATAAACATGCATTTACACACATGCATAGCTGTGTAGGAGTTCTGTTACCTTACAAGCGTACCCTATTCGTTTATTGACTGCAACCTACAGCACAGATCAGACAAAATGAGCAAAACACAAGCTTGACCCTTAATCTGGGTATTGCAATCCATTTAATTATGACATATGTTGAAACATAGTTTCATAGGTTCATAGGTTGGTACTAGGCTATCAACCCCAGGGCCCATACAAGCCTAGCCATAACAATTCCCTGGCTATTTCTTCCCACACTATTTACTTCCCTGGACCTCTGTCTAGCAGGGTGACTGACATGATCCCTGGGGTGAATTTCCTTTCTCCCATCCAGTCGTCAAGGTTCCTTTTGAAGAGGGCCAAAGAGACACTCTGCTTGACATGTATGGGCAGTCTATTCCAGAATCTGTGGAGTCTCTGGGTCAGGAACCTATCCCTCCAGCATGTTTTGTTTATTGTGATAACAAGGTTGCTACTTCACTTTTATCAGTTGGCTGGAGTCAGATTAGAAACCGCAAGCAGTGACTACAGGAATACTGAACATTTTATTTGAAAACCTGAAATTATCAGAGTGACATCTCTTTTTACACTTCACTGATTTATGTTGTTGTAGATCTTGATATACACACATGCATAGCTGTGTAGAAGTTCCATTACCTTACCAGTTTACCCATTTCATTTACTGAGTGCAACCTACAGCATATATCAGGCAAAATGAGCAGAACACAAGCTTGACCCTTATTCTGGGTATTACACTGCATTTATTTATGACATGGGTTGAAACATTATTCACTACTTTACATTTATTAAGTTGCCTGGTGTCCGATAAGAACCCACAAGCAGTGACTACAGAATACTGAATATTTTATTTGAAAAAAATTAATTATCAAAGCATCATCTCCTCTCACACTTTATTGATTAATGTTGCTTCAAATCTGGCATTTACACACGTGGATAGCTGTCTAGGACTTCTGTTAACTTACCCATTTACTCTGCTCATTTATTGAGTGCAACCTACCGCATATATCAGGCAAAATGAGCAGAACACAAGCTTGACCTTTAATCTGGGTATTGCACAGCATTTATGTATGACATATGTTGATACCTTATTGACTGCTTTACATTTATCAGTTGAATGGTGTTGGATTAGAACCCACAAGCAGAGACTACAGGAATATTGAACATTTTATTTGAACAAATTAATTACCAAAGCACCATCTTGTTCTACACTTGATTGATTAATGTTGCTTCAAATCTGGCATTTACACAGACTGATAGCTGTGTAGGACTTCTATTAACTTACCTGTTTACCCTGTTCATTATTTGAGTGCAATCTACAGCATATTTCAGACAGTGAGCAGACCACAACAGTGACTCTTAATCTGGGTAGACAACAACATTAACTGATGGCTGAGAGCTATGCTACACAGTACTGCATACTTACTTGCTTTAACTTCCTTTACCATTTCAGATATGCACTGACGTATGAATAAAAATGTATGATGCCCCAGGTATTTCATACGTGACTGTAAGACTGCAATAGCTGTATTTACTTTATTGTATTATTAAGTTATACATTAAGCTATTATTTTATTGACTTTCTTACATACCATGGGCTTGTCTCATCTTGACCAAACGCCTTGCATGGGACTGTACATGGCAAGCCTTCTCTTCTTCAGCTATGATAAGAGAAGGAGGCCATTATGCATACCAGTTTTGCACAGATTCAGCTTGTATATTTATAAATTACTGGGAAACATACTTGCATATCTGTGGGTTTGCGTCCATCCCATGCCTCTTGGATCTGGGTGGCCAAGGTTCCCCTCTTCCTATGATACAAGTTGTCATAGCGGTGACAGCACTGCTGACCAGTGCAGGGGATACCAGTTGCAATGTTTAGGTCCCTGCCCAAACTATCCCAGGCCTCAGACTTACACTTTGAGCCCTGGTCGTCTCCCTGCAACAACCAGGGTTTGTGGTGTTGTACAAGAAGTCTAATAAAAACCCTGGACTCCTGCACATCCTACTTTTGTGCCTTAAAGCACAGTCTTTCAGCAACACCAACAGCCGTACCCACAGTCAAGGTCAGGCTTCAAGGAATGATGTGAAATTTCCACCTATTGGCCTTTACATAGACTGCATTCCCACCCTTGCACATTATACTGTAACTTTCAAAAAAGCACTGCATCACTTAGCATCACACAAACTCACACAAAGCATATTTAGCAAAGTTTAGCAAAGTGCAGCCTGGAAAAGATCACTGACCATGTTTAAGTGCTGTTTAGCATCTCACAGCTTTTATAAATGTAACAATTATTTAATTTAAACTCTACCGATGTTTCAGACATCTGACACTGTTTCAAAGGACTATATGTAAAAAGCATTACTGCCGAGGACTCGACCCCAAGACCTACTACACTGTAGATCATGACTCAACCTATCTAGTTACAGAGATAGTGAAGGGAACTTGAATATCTTCAGATATACTGTGAAGGTGCTTGAAAGCATAGTGCAGCTTCAAGGTCTGGGTTTGCACATTGCTAAGTACTGCAGACCTACAAAAATTGAATACATCTGGTTTCTATTCTTAGCTGTCTAGCGGATGTCTAATGCTTAAGTGTGCCACACTAAGCCCAGCTAAGCAATGCGTTACATTGTGCAAACAAGCACATGGAAAAAAATTATTATAATTGAATGCATCCAGTTTTTGTTTTTAGCTGTCTAGCAGATGTTTAATGCTTAAGTATGCAAAGCTACATCTAGCTAAGCAATGCACCACATTGTGCAAATAAGCACATGGAAAAAAAATAAAAAAATAAAAATTTTTAACACTGAATGCATCTGGTTTCTATTTTAAGATGTCTAGCAGATGTCTGATGTATATTTATGCAAAGCTAAGCATAGCTATATAACTTGATGTACCATGCAAATAAGCACATAAATATATATATATATATATATATATATATATATATATATATATATATATATATATATATATGCATGTATATATGTATATATATATATATATATATATATATATATCCAATTTAATGAAATGAAATGTCTTGTAGACTTTACAGTCAAGGTTAACAGGCTGAAAGGCATGTGGCTGCGCCATCAATGAATCCGTGTTGCTGTGACCTCCCTTAGGAGTATACCATGATTAATACATATGCCATACTGCCAAGAGGGAACTGCGGCCATGTACATGGATACACTCTGTGTAAGCTCTACACGGAGCATACACAGGCTTTATTGAATCCTTGGGATTATTTAGTCACATAGGCATAGTAATGCGAGAGGGTCAGCACATGACTTAGAATTGTGCAATGGTCACTGTTAAAGGAGAAACTATGGGATTTCTAAAAAAATGAAACTGTTCAATTAAGAAGTGGCCTACTGTAGTCTGAACGTGTAAGGTGATCAACTGCTACAAAGGACAGAAACTACACTCTTTTGTATAGTAGTATTGTTTTCTTGTTTATTTTTCAATTTTTGTGCATAACTAAGTGCATAGCACAGAGAAAGGGTGCTGAAGGTTAAATAAGATGTGTTGTGGTATTGTAAATTTTGAAATCTGTAGCCTTCATCTCAGAAAAAAGGGCCAGGTAGGCCCTAACCAATCACTATCAGGAGGGGGTGGTGGTGGTGTAAACTATTATGTGACATATAGAATGCAACTAAGTACAAAGAAATCCAAAAGGGGCAGAAAAAGGATATCACAAATAGGTGATCATCTGCCTATTGGAAGATAAATATAACTTTAGTTTAACAAGAAAAAATGATTAGTTAAGTGTCACAGAGACAGTCGATGGGATTCAATAAGAACCAAACTCCATGCAAAAACAGTGTAGCTGCTGTTGCATGGAGTCTGGCCTCCGAGCGATCCAGTAAACTTCAAAACTGCCGTGTATGAGCCTGCCTACACTGTCCTTGCATGGAAAGCCATGCAGAATGCTAATTACGTCATTTGCTGGTGAAAACCATGCAAATGAGGTGAATTAGTGATTCAGGAAGCAGGCAGGTATCCCTGCAAGAACAGTGTTAGTTGCAGAAATGTGTTTGGTTGCTAACATATTTCTGCAAATGACAAAACGAAGGCATGACAGCTCAAATAAAAGCATGTATTATAATCTGTAGCCATGCCAATGGCCAAGTATATGGCCATTGGCATGGAAAAGTGTTTAAATGTTATAACATTTAACTTTTTTTTTGGCTGATCTTAGCCGTTTAACCATAGGGAAGCGGCACTCAAAAGTGAAGGTGCCGAAAATATAAATAAAATAGTGAAAAGTCAATTTTAAGTGAAATTTGCATTTTACCATTATAGTGTATGGGATGCATAATCAAAACAATACCAGGGAACAGTGGTTGTCAAGGGGAAAGCATCTATGTTAGTGTAGTAACTATGGACTAAGGCAATGGCAAATGCAAATGAGGGGAAATTTATTGAATCACAAAATATTCTAAGTCCACACACTGCACCTAACTGTGTAGGTGCTAGAACATGATCAAGTAGGTAGAAGGAGCAGCTAACATGAAAAGGGTGTGTGTCATGCTGTAAGCACACTGGAGCACCATGACCTGTGTCTGCACTTAGCTAAGCACAGCTAAGCAAGGGGGCTTGTCTCAGGTTGTATAGTTTTGTGTACATTGCCTAAACGGGTGACCACAGCGAGCACTGGGTCTTAAAAAAAGAAAAAGAAAACAGGAAATGACAGCACTGTGTACATGTAAGCAAGGGTGTGTGTCCAAGGAAGTATACCCTTGTTTACCTTGCCTAAACGGGTGTGTGCAGTGCGCACCGGGACATAAACAAAAGAATACCAAAAAAAACCCCAAAAAAACAAGAAATGGCAGCATTGTTGACATTTTGGCACTGTGTTTCTATGGTGTGCTTCAGGCCTTAAAACAGGAGGAACTGGCAAGTGGAACAAGAAAATAAAACAAAGGAAATAGTAGAATACAGACAGTTAAATGCAAGTACTAAAGCTGGTAGGTGGAATGTATCATACTCAACCAATCATACAGGCAGCATCTGCAGCACATCACTATAAATTATGCAAACACCTTTCAGTCTGGTTTGTCACACAAACTCTGCACCATAGGTATACACATATGAGAAATTATAACTGACAAAACTAACAAAAAATGTTAGGGGCTGCTGTCACATTGATCTATCAGTATGTGCTAGAGGCTGAGGGTGGTGAAGAGGATAATGCTGATGGCTGCCTCAGACCAAGGAGGAGAAGAAGAGTGCTCAGACCCAGGGTAACCTACCAGAGGCTACATGATCTGGAGATAGTAGAGCACTACAGGGTGGACAGGAACATACTTCAGCAAATCATCAAGCTGTGCTGGCCCCACCTCAGACCCAGAGCCAACAGAGGGAAACCCATCCCAGTGGATACCAAAGTATGTGTAGCCCTAAGAATAACAGCTACAGGTACTTTCCAAAGACCAACTGGGGATAGCATGGGGGTCTCACAGGCATCTGCATCCAGGATATTCCACCAGTTCCTGGATGCCATGCAACCACTTGCCACTGAGCACATTAAATTCCCCATCACCTGTGAGGAGAGAACTGGCAATATACATCTGTTTCACCATGTAGCATACTACCCAGAGGTACTGAGTGCCATAGACTGCATGCACATTCACAACAAAGCACCACCCAGTGACTGGGTAGGGTCTACCTAAACCGCAAGGGGTTCCACTCAATCAATTGCCAGGTCATGTGCAATGCCCAGAACATCATCATGAATGTGTGTGCTGGCAGCTCTGGAAGCTATCATGACTCCCACATCTGGCATTCATCACAGCTGTACCAGGCATTTGTCAGTGGGGACATTCCATATGGCCATTTGGTGGGGATGCTGGCTATGCACTGGAGCCATGGCTGGTGACACCCATCAGAAATGCACACACACCCACACAAGAATGCCTTAATGAGGCACACTCACAAAACAGGATTATTATATACCATGTGTTTGGGATGCTCAATTCATGGTTTCACTGCCTTGACATATCCGGTGGAGCCTTGCAGCTCTGTCCAGCTACATGTGCACATATGTTCATAGTATGTGCCATGCTACACAATATGATTCTGTGGAAACAGCTGCAGCAGGAACAAAATGGGGAAGGGCTACACAGCCCCCCACCATTGCCAAGGTCTCCACAGGCACAGAGGATCTCGGAGGAGAAACATCCTGAGCCTGTCCCTGTAGGTAGATTGAGGCATGCCCAGTATACCCTGGCCTTGGCAAAGACTCAAAGCGTAGTACATACACTGATGCTGTAGGGACCCAGGGACTGATATCTCTCTCCGACTTGCACATACAGTAAAATAGATGCCAAACATCACACCACCTATACCTTACCATGTATAGTCAGTGCACTGTGTGCATCCAACTTAGTCAGCCCTCAAGCACCGTCCTCACAACTGCCTCAGGCACAAGGTAAGTCAGTCTTCTTAGCAATAAATGAATGGAGTAGAATGTTCGGGTAGCATATCTGTGGTATTGATGCAAGCATGCAAGCGGAAGGGGTGGCATACTGTGATAGCAACAGACAACTGACAGCTATGTGGGACAGCAGGAAGTGTATGCCCAGTACTGGCTTACCCAGACTATGCAGTATCACCCTATTTGACAAATACCACTGCAGTATATGTGGTGAGCCAAATAACTGGGGGGGGGGTCATAAGTCACATGCATGGATGTCAAAGTGGGGGTCCCATACTCACCTTCAGCCTCACCCAGCAGATCAACTGTAGAAAACCATACAGAAATGTCTGTCAAAGGCCCACAAATGGTGACATCCATGAAATTCCCACCTACAGACTTACCTTTGAAATGTAAGAAGTCTGAAACTAAAAATGTTTATGCCAGAACAATCTGACCTGTGGTCGATACTGTTATGCCAGTAGTCTCAAAGATAGGGTACACCACTATGCTAAATGGAACCAAATTGTTAAGCAAATATCAGCACAGTCGGTGCAAACTTTCTTGGGTGGTTAAGCTATGGGATCTTGCTGGCTAGGCTTACATAGGCCCTTTGGCCGATAGCCTAGTACCTACCTATGAACCTATGAACCTAAATGTGTACTGTGTACAGATGTATCAGCCCCCAACCATAGTCCCATAGAAATGCAGTAACATGTCCCTAACTTTAAGCAGCATCCAGATGTCAACTAGAATGATGGCTCAACATGAACAGAAAGCTATTGTCAGTAACACCCATTCAACTTACTGGTGCCATCCCAGGGGTGTCCACTGCCTGGCAAACTGGGAACATATGATCATCAGAATGCATTGCCTTGCTACAGATGGCCTGCATCTGTCACACCTGGCCTGTAGGCCTCTGGCAAATGCCCATGCCTCACCTACAGTGCCCTTATAGGGAGTGTCATGGGGTCCATAACACCAACATAACACAGTCTACAAAATACAAAGAAAGGCCATGCTGCTAACTGCTAGGAGATAACCTGCCTGCCTCAGAGAGCCAGAAATCTGGACAAAGCCATGAAAAATGGGGTGATAAAGGTCCAAAGAGAAGGACACCTTTGAAATACTGCTCTAATAATATTAGATAGTTGATGGAATGATTGTATTAGCATGGAATGTCTAACGGGTATGAAGTCTGAAACTGCAATGTCAACCATCAGTAATATCTGACTTCAACCCTGAATGACTTACAAAACACTTTTTCTTGAAAACCACACTTGTTTGGGTAACCAACCAGATAATATGAGTCATGAATCTGGACATTCTGTGAAACTCTGTACAGTCAACAGGCAGGGATAGAAGTCTAAACATGGGAATGCACTTATTGCAGGCAGTCCTAAACCTGGAAGATGGTGACATGTCTGCACCCTCAGAACTCTGGCCCACAGCCATGGGGAGTAACACATCCTTCCATGATCACTCATCCTATGCAACATCCTGACCCCAAATGTGGCCAGTCAAGCCAAATGAGGTGGGCCATACATATATGTGAGATACACACACACACCTCCAGGCTGGTCAAACAGTCTGACACACACAAGACCCTCCAAGTGCAGTCAAACTTTGAGAAGACCCGTATGCAAAGTACTAGGCCAACATATCTGACCCAGGACACGCCCCTCATATATCTTATCCCCTACAAATCTATCTGGAGTCTGCCTGTCACCCTGATCCTACCTGACTTGTATTACCCAACCATGGACTGGAAATCAAAGCATGCCAGAACAGAAGTGCACAGAGATTCAACCATTGTAATATATCACCAAGGTGCTGGACCATTTTCACAGCTCCAGTAGTAAATTGGTTGTAGGCAGACCTCTCAACAGGCTGGACTGTGCAAGAATGCCTAGCATTTGGTTCATAATATTGGTGTGTGGACCATCCATCCTATATTCCTCTAGTAAATCCCTGTGATGATCTGAGGTGGTATGTCACGAGGTACTGAAACAATACATGGCAGTGTCAAGCATCATATATGTCAGATGTCTGCTAAAACAAACCCTGTAACCCTAGCAACTCATACATTACTAAGAGAAATAGTGACAATCACCGTATGGGTCATTGTCTCTCCAGATATCCTGCACCAACAGGATGAGAGGAATGGCTGTAGCACAAAAAACACTGGACTGCAGTACAACAACCCCTGGAATGGAGTCTCACATTTACTATAGAAGGTCACACTGGACATGCTCATACACTTAGATAATTGTCAGTAGGGTCTCGGAATTAACAGGCCTTTCTCACCCAGTGTACTTCCCATTGCCCTACTTTATCAGTCCTAAAGATGTCTGTCACCACTGAAGTACCTTTCATCAGGCCTAGGTCCTATAAGCTCTGTGGCACATGTGATAACTGTGTAACACTATGGTATAAATAATTAGTTAGGTAGGAGTTCTAATCTCAGTCCTGACAAATGTAAAAGTATGTGTGTGTTTATAAATTAAAGATTTTGAGTCCATTCACACCCAGTACACTTCCCATTGCTCTACTTTAGCCAGCTTGCAGATATCAGTCACCTTAGAAGTCCCTTTCATCAGGTCTTGACCCTATAAGCTCTGTGACATGTGTGATAATTGCATAACGCTGTAGTTATAAGTAACTAGTTAGGTAGGACTTCTAATCCCAGTTCTAGCAAGTGTGTGTGTGTGTGTGTGTGTGTGTGTGTGTGTGTGTGTGTGTGTGTGTGTGTGTGTATGTGTGTGTATATATATATGTGTGTTTGTATGTGTAGTTTAAAGTATTTTGTGGCCCCTCTCACCCAGTACATCACCCATTACCATACTTTACAAGGGCTGGTGATGTTCCTCATCTTAAGTACCTTTGGACAACCTTCACCCTGTAAACTCCGTGGTGGTGTGATAACACTGTATTAGTAATGAATAGATAGGTAGGGGTTCTAATCTCAGTCCTGGCAAGTGTGTGTGTGTGTGTGTAAGAACAGTATCCTGTCTGTGGGGGGGGGGGTTGTGTTTGTGTGAGAACCATATCCATTGGGTGGTGGTTTTTGCTACTTTTTGTTGTTGCCCACCCAGTACATGTCCCAGTGTCCACATTACAAGGACCACAGCTGTCATCCACTGTAGAAGGACATGTAAACACTCTGCAGCCCTATAAGCATTGTGCCATGTGCAATAACTATATGTGACAGTATGGAATAGATCACAAGATAGGCAGCCCATCTAATCCTTGGATATCACTCCCCACTCAGGAATCATACACAAACACACTCAGGCAGGCAGCAACCCCTACATCAGTAGGTTGTGGACATGGGTCCCCTCATATTCGGGATCCACATCTCTGAGGACCAGCCCAATACGAAGGTGCCCTGGCTGAAAATGTTTGCAGATGACTACAAGGTGGATGCTATTATTACCCCCCCCCCCACAACAGGTTGACATCCTTCACAAAGTCCTCTCTCAGATCTATGACTGTTGTCAGAATCCTGGAAATAAGCTCAATGACAGATGGTGTGCCGCCATCCTCTTTGGGTACGACATGATTCCCATAAAGTAATACACTGATGGTAGTCCACTGAACACTGATGTTGGTATAATGAAACTGGGAACACAGGTTGACAATGAGCTCTCTGTTGACCACCACAGTGCCAGTGTCTTCTGAAAGTCCTTCCATGTGCCACTTCTGACTAAGGGTGTTGAATTTGGGAAGTATAAGGACAGTGTTTCCTTGTACTCTCCCCTCAGTAGGCCAGTCAATGTGTACTATGGCCCATTTGTCTTGTACCCCACTGGACACTTGCAGCAATGGGAGGCTGCAAATGTACCTCACAATGAGGATCTTAGGTACTACACACTTGCCCCATATGGACAGACTCCAACAACTCCAATGAATCTCTGTCTCATATTGACTACTTATGTGCGATCACTGCCTGACATACACAACCATGTCTGACCCAACCCTGTCAGGAATGCTGCATCCGAAGAAACCAATTTGTCTACACAACATGCCCCAGATACCTCAAACCCATCCTCACAATCAACAGGACATGCTGGGGGGGGGGCAAGTTCACAACCCAGAGACTGGCCATGCTATGGAATAGATGTCACATACAGGCAAAGCAGAGCACATCATTGGCCCACTTCAAGAGAAATTTGGAGGAGTGGATGGGGGAATACAATAGCCACCATGGGGATAACTCCAGTGACTATACTCAGTAGACACACTGGGGAGTATCGTCAGGTAGCATGATGCCAGTGTATTCCCATGGGCTAGCCTTGTAAAGCCTCAATGGCCATTAAGTGCACACCTATGAATCTTTAAACCTATGGATCTCAGTACTGTCAGATGTGTGTGTGTGCAGTAGTGTGCATAAAAGTGTTTGTGAGTGTGTAAACATGTGGGTGAACGTAGTTGGAGGCCCGTCTCACCCAGTACAACTACCATTGCCATAAATTACAAGTGCTGTAGATCTTATTCACTATATAGGTACATTGGGACACTCTCCAACCTATAAGCTCTGTGATGTGTGCGGTAATTGTATAACACTATAATACCAATAACTACATAGCTAGAGGTTCTAATATCAGTCCTGGCAAATGTGTGTTTATTATTGTGTGTAAGTGTGTATATGTGTAGGTTACAGTATTTTGTGGCCTCTCTCACCCAGTACATCACCTACTGTTATAATTTGCAAGGCCTGGTGATGTCCCTCACCTTAGAAGTACCTTTGGACAAGTGTCACCCCATAACCTTTGTGGCACATATGATATCTGTGGCACGTGGGATAAATGCATAACAATGTAGTAACAATAGATAGATAAGTAGGAGTTCTAATCTCAGTCCTGGCAAATGTGTATAAGAGAAGAGTATCTTGTGCGTGTGTGGGTTTGTGTGAAAAAGACATCCACTGGATGGCCATGGTTTCATATTTTATGCCATGGTACTCACAGTACACATTCCTAGGTGTATTGTATGAGGTCTGTTATTCATATAAACTGTAGTGGCATCTGTAGACACTCTTCAGCCCTATAAGCCCTGTACATCAGTATGGAATAGTATGGTACAAATAAGATAGGTTGGTCTGCTAATGTCAGTACTGGCAAGAGTGTGTGTGTGCGTGTGTGTGTGTGTGTGTGTGTGTGTGTGTGTGTGTGCGCATGCGCATTGGTGTGTATAACAGTGTTTGTGAGTGTGAAGACTTGTATGTGACACTATTATGAGTTCTCTCACACCCAGTACACCCACCATTGCCATACGTCACAAGCCTACGTGATGTTATTAGCCTCATAGGCACCTTGTAACACTCCTCACACTAGTAGTCCTGTACTACCTGCAATAACTGCATAATAGTGTTGTACCACAACTTGATGGGTAGGGGTTCCAAACACAACACTGGCAACTGTGATCCTGTGCATGCATGTGTGTGTGAGTGTGTGTGTGTGTGTGTGTGTGTGTGTGTGTGTGTGTGTGTGTGTGTGTGTGTGTGTGTGTGTGTGTGTATGTGTGAACAGTATTCTCTGTGTGTTTGGTCGACACAATATCCCCTGGGGTTCTGGGCATTAGCAATCTGAGGTGAGTTCCACTCACCACACTTACCATTGTGCACTCTACAAGAACTGATGTCAACCACCATAGACTTATATACAACCCCTAAGCCCTATAAGCTGTGAGGCACATGCAAGAATTGTTACACAGATCTGGTAAATGTGTGCAGATATAGCTGTACCTCAGCTATGACATGGTTGATGTGTTACAACACTGTCATACCCCTCATTGGTGATGTCTACAAGGTCACATCCTGCTGACACACAGACACCAGGAACACAAACAAAATACAGTATGTGAGAACACATTCACTTAGTGTTACTAACACCAATAATGTATCATAGCAAAAGGTACACGCACACACACTGATGTGTACCCATTACAAATGCAAGATGACAGCACCTAACACAGCATTAAATAGATACACTGTACTAAAGTCACCCTGTGCACCAGACCCATAGCATGTCCCTGCATTGATGGTATGGATGGCAGGGCTGTGGTACAGGTATCATCATATGCACAGGGTGTTGTGTGGGTTTGCCAGAAGCCTAGGCTGGGCCATACAGTTGACATCATGTGTATATGTTTGAGGGGTGTTCATTAAATGGGCTGTGCAGGGGTGGGGTGTGTGTGTGTGTGTGTGTGTGTGTGTGTGTGTAGAGCTGATTTGTCTGATGGTCATATGTGTGTATTTGTATGCACACAGTCACGCCATGTGAGTGCCCTACACATGGGGTATTTTGGACAGCTGTGGGCGGTACATGGCAGGGTGTACAGTTCACCATCTCTGGGCATGGACCTGGGAAATGGGCCTGCCAGGGGTCTCAATTGCACTACCATGGCTGAGTCCAGATGCAGTACTACTCTCTGATTGTCACTGCTGCCCGCTGGTTCCACGTCCTTGTTGGGACTGGCCAGGTCCATGTGCCCATGGCCTGCTGCATCATGGTGTGGACAGCAGACCCCCCTTCAGTAGTGCTGGTGGTACTGCCATTATGGGAACGTGATGGTGCATGGCCACGTAGACCCTCAGCTGATCGTGGTTCTGCCCTACATCCAAGTGGCTGCTGGCCATCATCCACTAAATGCTCAAGCACAGATATTGCACAGTTGAAGTGTCAAGGTCTCCTCCAACTGTCTATCCATGACCACAGTACACTCTCAGATGGCTGCAGTAAGTTCACGAATATTGCCATGGACACCAGAAATTTGCTCATCCACGAACCTGAGTATACATCTGGTGTTACATTCATTATATGCCTGTGCCTCTATGATGGCCTGAAACATGTGTCTGGTGACTGCTGCTGTGGCACTTGCAACAGGGGCATGAGGGGCTGCAATCCTCCTCCAAGCAACCCTGCCCATCTGCCTGTATGGGACCTCACCAGCAATCTGGCTATGGCTAGTGCCTGCAACCTCACTTGCCACAGTCACCACACTAGCCTGTTCCATTCCGTTATCCACTAACCATCCATTATCTGTGGCCACTGGTGATGGAGTATGCATAGACATTGTGACTGTGCATGGGGATGGAGTTGACAATAGTGGGATGCCAACTGATGGCACAGATTCAGCCCCTGACATCCCCACCTGTGCTGCAGTATGAGTATCATCATGGTCAGCTGTCTGGCATGGAAGTTTAATGTAGGGCTCTGCAGGATCAATGGTCTTGGGTTCAAAATAAGGGACAGGAGTTAATTTGGCTTTACTGGAAAGGGTCATCCAGACTCTTTGCAGTTTGTTGTGAGAAAAGGCTGGTTTGCTTTCCATTTTTTGTATTCTGTATTGCTTCCTTGCCTTTTTCTATTTTGTATACTGTGATTAGTTTTCTTTACATTGTGTTTTACTTGTCTTCTGCTTTTAACTGCATGTTAAAACTTGAAAAGACACCACAGTTCTGTCTCTTGTGAGTCAGAGAAAAATTAGAAGAGGTCAATTAAGGAGTCACACATAAGTTAGAAGAGGTCAGTTAAGGATAATCATCTGTGAACTGAGGGGATGGAGCAACAAACTAAACTTTCTATTTAAGGGGTAAAATAAAACATTTCAGAGCTTTAGTGGAAAGGCTCACCCAGACTCTTCTGCAGTTTGCTGTGAGGGAAAGGTTGGTTTGATTTTATTTGTTGTATTCTGTATTGCTTTAATGCCTTTTTCAATTTTGTATACTGTGATTTGTTTTCTTTAAATTCTGTTTTACTTGTGTTCTGCTTTTAACTGCATATTAAAACTTGAACAGACACCAGAGCTCTGTCTCTTGTGAGTCAGAGAGAAATTACAACAGATCAATTAAGAACTCACACTTAAGTTAGGAGAAATTAATTAAGGTTAATCATCAGTGAACTGAAAGGGTAGAGCTAGGAACTAAATCTTCTAATTAACTGATAAAATAAAACATTTCAGAGCTTTACTGGAAAGGCTCACTCATACTCTGCTGCAGTTTGCTGTGAGGGAAAGGTTGGTTTTCTTTTTATTTTTTGTATTCTGTATTGCTTTATTGTCTTTTTCTATTTTGTATACTGTGATTTGTTTTCTTTACACTGTGTTTTACTTGTATTCTGCTTTTAACTGCATATTAAAATTTGAAAAGACACCACAGTTCTGTCTCTTGTGACTCAGTAAAAATTTAAAACAGGCCAATTAAGGAGTCACACATAAGTTAGAAAGGGCCAGTTAAGCTTAATCATCTGTGGACTGAGACGGTGGAGCTAGAAACTAAACCTTCTATTTAATAGGTAAAATAAAACATTTCAGAGCTTTACTGGAAAGACTCACCAAGACTCTGCTGCAGTTTGCTGTGATGACAAAGTGGGTTTGCTTTTTATTTGTTGTATTCTGTATTGCTTTATTGCATTTTTCTTTTTTGTATACTGTGATTTTTTTTTCTTTACAGTGTGTTTTACTGGTTTTCTGTTTTTAACTGCATATTAAAAATTGAAAAGACACCACAGCTCTGTCTCTTGTGAGTCAGAGAAAAATTATAACAGGTCAATTAAGGAGTCAGACAAAAGGTAGATGAGGTCAGCTAAGGTTAATAATCTGTGAAATGATGGGGTTGAGCAAGGAACTAAACCTTCTATTTAATGAGCAAAATAAAACATTTCAAAAGTTTACTGGAAAGGCTCACCCAGACTTTACTGCAGTTTGCTATGAGGGAAAGGTTGGTTTGCTTTTTATTTGTTGTATTCTCTATTGCTTTATTGCCTTTTTCTATTTTGTATACTGTAATTTGTTTCCTTTACACTGTGTTTTACTTGTATTCTGCTTTTAACTGCATAATAAAACTTGAAAAGACACCGCAGCTCTGTCTCTTGTGAGTCAGAGAAAAATTAGAACAGGCCAATTAAGGAGTCACACATAAGTTAGAAGAGGTCATTTCAGCTTAATCATCTGTGGACTGAGATGGTAGAGCTAGGAACTAAACCTTCTATTTAATGGGTAAAATAAAACATTTCAGAGCTTTACTGGAAAGGCTCACCCTGACTCTGCTGCAGTTTCCTGTGAGGGAAAAGTTGGTTTGCTCTTTATTTGTTGTATTCTGTATTGCTTTATTGCTTTTTTCTATTTTGTATACTGTGATTTGTTTTCTTTACACTGTGTTTTACATGTATTCTGCTTTTAACTGCATATTAAACCTTGAAAAGACACCACAGCTTTGTCTCTTGTGAGTCATAGGTTCATAGGTTCATAGGCTCATACTAGGCTATCTGCCCTAGGGCATTTATAAGCCTAGCCAGAGTGTGTTTGGCTTTCACCACCCATTTTAAATTAATTTTGCTATGCCCTTTTTTGAGGTTAGTATATTGTGCCTCTGTCTAACAGTGACACAGAAGTGATACCCGGGGTAAACCTACGATCTCCCATCCACTCATCAAGATTCCTCTTGAAGCGAGTCAATGAGGGACTCTGCCTAACCTGGACTGGGATTTTATTCCAGAGTGAAGGGAGCCTCTGGGTTATGAATCTGTCCCTCCAGCATGTCCTATTTATTTCAGTGCTGAGGTTCAAGTCTCTCAAACACATAGCTCAATAGGATTTGGATTTTCTGAGATTCAGCATGTCCATTAACTCCGGGTTGGACATGGATTTATATTTCAGGCACAGATTGCCTCTGAGCAGGCGGTATGCCATGAGTAGAGCTGGAGTTTCTTTAACCGGGCAGCATATGGCATCTGTTTGAGCCCTTCAAGTTGCTGCAGGTATCTGGTGAGGTACATCCCAAAAGGGGCATTGTACTCATTTATGGGCCTGATGAGGGATGAGTAAAGAGGCACGATTACCTCCCCTGATCTAGATGCGAATCCCTTCATGATTAGGTGGGCTATATAAAATGTTTTTCTAACCACTTTGGCCACGTGGTTGTCAAATGAAAGATTGCGATCAACTTGGGTCCCCAGGTCCATAATTACTTTTTCCATACTTAATGGATTACCACCTATGTGGTAATTTGTGGGCACTTTGTTTTTGCCAAAGGGGATGACTATATACTTTTTGGTGTTTAGCTTGAGGCCATGGCTCTGGCACCAGTTGTTTGTTTCTATGAGGCCCTTTTGGAGGATGCTTGTGTTGGCTGGAGAGTCGATTATGGCACCCAGTTTACAGTCATCTGCAAACTTGGTCAGCCACAGTCCTTCCGTGTTGGCCTGTACCTCTGAGAAATATATACCGAACAAGACAGGTCCCAGGACTGAGCCTTGTGGTACACCACTTGTAACTGGTTTGGAGTCTGACATGGCTCCAGCAACTCTAACCATGTGGGTTCTGTCCTTGTGCCAGTTTGCAACCCATCTAGTGACATAGGGGTTTATATTTAAGCTGGTGAGATTATCTATAATGCCCGAGTGGGATATTGTATCGAAGGCTTTTGCGAGGTCCAGGTAGGCTGTGTGGACCACCTTCCCCTCGTCAATGGCCTTGGTGACTGTTTCAAAGAAATCGACCAGGTTTAAGAGGCAGGATCTGCCCTTAACAAAGCCGAACTGGGTAGGATCCAGTGTCTGTAGGTCCCCAATATCTTTATTTATGAGGTCCATGATGATCCTTTCCATAGCTTTGCAGAATAAGCTAGTCAGGCTTATGGGCAATAGTTTCCAGGATTTGTTGAGGCACCACCTTTGTGGAGCGGGACCACTGTTGCTGTATGCCACTCTTTGGGTACATATCCTGTAGGAAGGCTGAGATTGAACAGTAGTTTTATGTTTGGGTTTAGCTCTTCTTGGAGTTCATGTAGGATGCAGCCCGGGACACCGTCTGGTCCCATTGATGCTGTGTTTTTTCCTTTGGAGAGGGCAGCTCTTACCTGAGCATCTGAGATGTCAGGGGGGCAGCACACTGCTGGGATAGATATTTGCCCTTTTGGTGGGGAGGGTGGGGAGTTTGCACTGAACCTGTCAGCTAGGATGTTGGCAATGTCTGTGGGTTTGGTGTATTTTTTGTCATTTTGGACTAATTCTGAGCATATCTGGGAATTCCCACCCAGGTTCCTGACAAAACTAAAGAAAGCCTTGTGATTATCCTTAGTGTCCTGTGCAATTTTTCTCTCTAAGCTGGCCTTAGACGATTTTATGAGTGCCCGTAGTTTATTGCTAATACTGATCAGAGATGCCTTCCCTTTTTGGGATTTTGCTCTATCATGTAGTAGCTTCCTCCTTCTATTGTATAGTTTGTTAATGGCTGGGGTCCACCAGACAGGACGTCTGCCTTTGGAGGATTGGGTCTTGGTTTTAATTGGGATTGCATGATCCATGCATTCCTGAAGGTGTTCATAGAATGCGTTTATAAAGGATTCTGCGATCTGGGATGTATTTTCCATAGGCCCGGGGGCTTTGAAGGATTCCACCTCAGTTTTGAGGAGTGTGAAATTTGCTTTAGAGAAGATTTTCACTGTGGTTTTCTGGGCAGGGGGTGGGGTCGGGATGTGAATATCCAGTGAGATTAGTTTATGGTCTGATCTTATCAGTGAGGGATACACTTCTGGTCAGAAAGAAATTAGAACAGGTCAATTAAGGAGTCAGACATACGTGATAAGAGGTCAGTTAAGGTTAATCATCTGTGAACTGAGGGGGTAGAGCTAGGAACTAAACCTTTAATTTAATGAGTAAAATAAAACATTTCAGTGCTTTACTGGAAAAACTCACGCAGACTCTGCTGCAGTTTGCTGTGAGGGAAAGGTTGGTTTGCTTTTTGTTTGTTGTATTTTCTAATGCTTTATTGCCTTTTTCTATTTTGTATACTGTGATTTGTTTTATTTGCACTGTATTTTACCTGCATTCTGCTTTTAACTGCATATTAAAACTTGAAAAGACACCACAGCTCTGTCT
This sequence comes from Protopterus annectens, assembly GCF_019279795.1. Classification (NCBI taxonomy): domain Eukaryota; kingdom Metazoa; phylum Chordata; order Ceratodontiformes; family Protopteridae; genus Protopterus; species Protopterus annectens. The sequence continues at coordinate 1,399,861,503 of NC_056739.1, read as the reverse complement.
CTTGTGAGTCAGAGAGAAATTAGAACAGGTCAATTAAGGATTCGGACATATGTTAGAAGAGGACAATTAAGGTTAATCACCTGTGAACTGAAGGGGTGGAGCTAGGAACTAAACCTTTTATTTAATGAGTAAAATAAAACATTTCTGTGCTTTACTGGAAAAGCTCACCCAGACTCTGCTGCAGTTTGCTATGAGGGAAAGGTTGGTTTGCTTTTTATTTGTTGTATTCTGTATTGCTTTATTGCCTTTTTCTATTTTGTATACTGTGATTTGTTATCTTTACACTGTGTTTTACTTGTATTCTACTTTTAACTGCATATTAAAACTTGAAAATACACCACAGCTCTGTCTCTTGTGAGTCAGTGAGAAACTAGAACAGCTCAATTAAGAAGTCAAACATAAGTTAGAAGAGGTCAGCTAAGGTTAATCATCTGTGAACTGAGGGGGTGGACATAGGAACTAAACCTTCTATTTAATGAGTAAAATAAAACATTTCAGAGCTTTACTGGAAAGGTTCACACAGACTCTGCTTCAGTTTGCTGTAAGGGAAATGTTGGTTTGCTTTTTGTTTGTTGTATTCTGTATTGCTTTATTGCCATTTTTATTTTGTATACTGTCATTTGCTTTCTTTATACTGTGCTTTACTTGTATTCTGTTTTGAACTGCATATTAAAACTTGAAAATACACCACAGCTTTGTCTCTTGTGAGTCAGAGAAAAATTAGAACAGGTCAATTAAGGAGTCAGATATAAGTTGAAGAGGTCTGTTAATGTTAATCATCTGTGAACTGAGAGGGTGGAGATAGGAACTAAACCTTCTGTTTAATGGGCAAAATAAAACATTTCAGAGCTTTACTGGAAAGGCTCACACAGTCTCTGCTGCAGTTTGCTGTGAGATAAAGGTTGGTTTGCTTTTTATTTGTTGTATTCTCTAATGGTTTATTGCATTTTTTTTATTTTGTATACTGTGATTTGTTTTCTTTATATTGTGTTTTACTTGCATTCTGCTTTTAACTGCATATTAAAACTTGAATAGACACCACAGCTCTGTCCTTTTTCAGTCAGAGAAAAATGAGAACAGGTCAATTAAGGAGTCACAGATAAGTTAGAATATGTCAGTTAAGGTTAATCATCTGTGAACTGAGAGGGTGGAGCTAGGAACTAAACCCTATAATTAAGGGGTAAAATAAAACATTTCAGAGCTTTACTGGAAAGGCTCACCCAGACTCTGCTGCAGTTTGCTGTGAGGGAATGGTTAGTTTGCTTTTTATGTGTTGTATTCGGTATTGCTTTATTGCCTTTTGCAATTTTTGTATCCTGTGATTTGTTTTCTTTATACCTTCTTTTAGTTGTATTCTGCTTTTAACTGCATATTAAAACTTGAAAATACACCACAGCTCCATCTCTTGTGAGTCAGAGAGAAATTAGAACAGGTCCATTAAGAAGTCAGACATAAGTTAGAAGAGGTCAGCTAAGGTTAATCATCTGTGAACTGAAGGGGTGGACGTAGTAACTAAACATTCTATTTAATGGGTAAAATAAAACATTTCAGAGCTTTACTCAAAAGGCTCACCCAGACTCTGCTGCAGCTTGCTGTGAGGGAAAGTTGGTTTGCTTTTTATTTGTGGTATTCTTTATTGCTTTATTGCCTTTTTCTATTTTGTATACTGTGATTTGTTTTCTTTACACTCTGTTTTACTTGTATTCTGCTTTTAACTGCATATTAAAACTTGAAAGGGCACCACAGCTCTGTCTCTTGTGAGTCAGAGAAAAATTAGAACAGGCCAATTAAGGAGTCACACATAAGTTAGAAGAGGTCATTTAAGCTTAATCATCTGTGGACTTAGATGGTGGAGCTACGAACTAAACCTTCTATTTAAAGGGTAAAATAAAACATTTATGAGCTTTACTGGAAAGGCTCACCCAGACTCTGCTGCAGTTTGCTGTGAGGGAATGGTTGGTTTGCTTTTTATTTGTTGTATTCTGTATTGCTTTATTGCCTTTTTCTGTTTTGTATACTGTGATTTGTTTTCTTTACACTGTGTTTTACATGCATTCTGCTTTTAACTGCATATTAAAACTTGAAAATACACCACAGCTTTGTTTCTTGTGAGTCAGAGAGAAATTAGAACAGGTCAATTAAGGAGTCAGACATAAGTTATGAGAAGTCAGTTAAGGTTAATCATCTGTGAACTGAGGGGGCTTAGCTAGGAACTAAACCTTTTATTTAATGAGTAAAATAAAACATTTCAGTGCTTTACTGGAAAAGCTCACCCGGACTTTGCTGCAATTTGCTGTGAGGGAATGGTTGGTTTGCTTTTTATTTGTTGTATTCTGTATTGCTTTATTGTCTTTTTCTATTTTGTATACTGTGATTTGTTTTATTTACACAGTGTTTTACCTGTATTCTGCTTTTAACTGCATATTAAAACTTGAAAAGACACCACAGCTCTGTCTCTTGTGAGTCAGAGAGAAATTAGAAGAGGTCAATTAAGGAGTCAGACATATGTTAGAAGAGATCAGTTAAGATTAATCATCTGTAAACTGAGGGGGTGGAACTAGTAGCTAAACCTTTTATATGATGAGTAAAATAAAACATTTCATTGCTTTACTGGAAAAGCTCACCCAGACTCTGCTGGATTTTGCTGTGAGGGAAAGGTTGGTTTGCTTTTTATTTGTTGTATTCTGTATTGTTTTATTGCCTTTTTCTTTTTTGTGTACTGTGATTTGTTTTCTTTTCACCATGTTTTACTTGTATTCTACTTTTAACTGCATATTAAAATGTGAGAAGACACCACAGCTTTGTCTCTTGTGAGTCAGAGAAAAATGATAACAGGTCAATGAAGGAGTCAGACATATGTTAGATGAGGTCAGCTAAGGATAATAATCTGCAAACTGATGGGGTGAAGCAAGGAACTAAACCTTCTATTTAACGAGCAAAATAAGACATTTCAAAAGTTTACTGGAAAGGCTCACCCAGACTCTACTGCAGTTTGCTGTGAGGGAAAGGCTGGTTTGCTTTTTATTTGGTGCATTCTTTATTGCCTTATTGCCTTTTTCTATTTTGTATACTGTAATTTGTTTTCTTTACACTGTGCTTTACTTGTATTCTGCTTTTAACTGCATATTAAAACTTGAAAAGACACCACAGCTCTGTCTCTTGTGAGTAAGAGAAAAATTATAACAGGCCAGTTAAGGAGTCACAAATAAGTTAGTAGAGGTTATTTAAGCTTAATCATATGTGGACTGAGATGGCGGAGCTAGGACCTAAACTTTGTATTTAATGGGTAAAATAAAACATTTCAGAACTTTACTGGGAAGGCTCACCCAGACTCTGCTGCAGTTTGCTGTGAGGGAAAAGTTGATTTGCTTTTTATTTGTTGTATTTTGTATTGCTTTATTGCCTTTTTCAATTTTGTATACTCTGATTTGTTTTTTTTACACTGTGTCTTACATGTATTCTGCTTTTAACTGCATATTAAACATTGAAAAGACACCACAGCTTTGTCTCTTGTGAGTCAGAAATTAGAACAGGTCAATTAAGGAGTCAGACATAAGTTATTACACATCAGTTAAGGTTAATCATCTGTGAACTGATGGGGTGGAGCTAGGAACAAAACCTTTTATTTAATGAGTAAAATAAAACATTTCAGTGCTTTACAGGAAAAGCTCACCCAGACTCTGCTGCAATTTGCTGTGAGGGGAAAGTTGGTTTGCTTTTTATTTGTTGTATTCTGTATTGCTTTATTGCCTTTTTCTATTTTGTATACTGTGATTTGTTTTATTTACACTGAGTTTTACCTGTATTCTGCTTTTAACTGCATATTAAAACTTGAAAAGACACCACAGCTCAGTCTCTTGTGAGTCAGAGAGAAATTAGAACTGGTCAATTATGGAGTCAGACATATGTTAGAAGAGGTCAGTTAAGATTAATCATCTGTGAATTGAGGGGGTGGAACTAGGAGCTAAACCTTTTATTTAATGAGTAAAATAAAAAAAATCAGTGCTTTACTGGAAAAGCTCACCCAGACTCTGCTGGATTTTGGTGTGAGGGAAAAGTTGGTTTGCTTTTTATTTGTTGTATTCTGTATTGCTTTATTGCCTTTTTCTATTTTGTATACTGTGATTTGTTTTCTTTACACTGTGTTTTACATGTATTCTGCTTTTAACTGCATATTAAAACTTGTAAAAACACCACAGTTTGTCTCTTGTGAGTCAGAGAGAAACTAGAACAGGTCAATTAAGGAGTCAGACATAAGTTATAAGAGGTCAGTTAAGGTTAATTATCTGTGAACTGAGGGAGTGGAGCTAGGAACTAAACCTTTTATTTAATGAGTAAAATAAAACATTTCAGTGCTTTACTGGAAAAGCTCACCCATACTCTGCTGCAATTTGCTGTGAGGGAATGGTTGGTTTGCTTTTTATTTGTTGTATTCTGTATTGCTTTATTGCCTTTTTCTGTTTTGTATACTGTCATTTGCTTTCTTTACACTGTGCTTGGGATTACATCAAGGATCAGCTCTGAGTCCTTTCTTATTTGCAGTGGTCATGGACAGGTTTACAGATGAGATCAGACAGGAGGCCCCGTGGACTATGATGTTTGGAGATGACATTGTTATCTGTAGTGAGAGTAAGAATCAGGTTGAGGAGACTCTGGAGAGGTGGAGATATGCTCTAGAGAGCAGAGGAATGAAGGTCAGCAGGTCTAAGACAGAATATATATGTGTAAATGAGACAGAGGGTAGAGGAATGGTGAGGATGCAGGGAGTAGAGTTGGTAAAGGTGGATGAGTTTAAGTACTTGGGATCAACAGTTCAGAGAAATGGTGAATGTGGAAGAGAGGTAAAGAAGAGATTACAGGCAGGGTGGAATGGGTGGAGAAGAGTGTCAGGAGTGATTTGTGACAGACGGGTACCAGTAAGAGTGAAAGGGAAGGTCTACAAGACAGTTGGTGAGACCAGCTATGTTATATGGGTTGGAGACAGTGACATTGACAAAAATGCAGGAGTCAGAGCTGGATGTGGCAGAGTTAAAGATGTTAAGATTTGCAGTCGGTGTGACTAGGATGGATAGGATTAGGAATCAGTATATTAGAGGGTCAGCTCATGTTGGACAGTTTCGAGACAAAGCAAGAGAGACGAGATTGCATTGGTTTGGGCATGTGCTGAGGAGGAATGATGGGTATATTGGGAAAAAGATGCTAAGGATGGACCTGCCAGGTAAGAGGAAAAGAGGAAGGCCTAAGATAAGGTTTATGGACGCAGTGAGAGAGGACATGCAGGCAGTTGGTGTGACAGAGCAAGATGCAGGGGATAGGAAGAAATGGAAAGAGAAGATCCGCTGTGGCGACCCCTAATGGGAAAAGCCGAAATATGATGATGGTGATGACACTGCGCTTTACTTGTATTCTGTTTTTAACTGCATATTAAAACTTGAAAAGACACCACAGCTTTGTCTCTTGAGAGTCAGAGAGAAATTAGAACAGGTGAATTAAGGAGTCAGACATAAGTTAGAAGAGGTCAGTTAAGGTTAATCATCTGTGAACTGAGAGGGTGGAGATAGGAACTAAACTTTCTGTTTAATGGGTAAAATAAAATATTTCAAAGCTTTACTGGAAAGAGTCACACAAACTCTGTTGCAGTTTGCTGAGAAAGAAAGGTTGGTTTGCTTTTTATTTGTTGTTTTCTCTAGTGGTTTATTGCATTTTTTATTGTGTATAATGTGATTTGTTTTCTTTATATTGTGTTTTACTTGTATTCTGCTTTTAACTGCATATTAAAACTTGAAAAGACACCGCAGCTTTGTCCGTTGTCAGTCAGAGAGAAATTAGAATAGGTCAACTAAGGAGTCAGACATAAGTTACAATAGGTCAGTTAAGGTTAATCATCTGTGAACTGAGAGGGTGGTGCTAGGAACTAAACCTTCTAATTAAGGGGTAAAAAAAAACATTTCAGAGCTTTACTGAAAAGGCTCACCCAGACTCTGCTACTGTTAGCTGTTAGGGAAAAGTTGGTTTGCTTTTTATTTGTTGTATTCTGTATTGCTTTGTTGCCTTTTTCTATTTTGTATACTGTGATTTGTTTTCTTTACACTGTGTTTTAGCTGTATCCTGCTTTTAACTTCATATTAAATCTTGAAAAGACACCACAACCGTGTCTCTTGTGAGTCAGAGAGAAATTAGGACAGGTGAATTAAGGAGTCACCCATAAATTAGAATAGGTCAGTTAAGGTTAATTATCTGCAAACTGATGGGGTGGAGCTAGGAACTAAACCTTCTATTTAAGGAGTAAAATAAAACATTTCAGAGCTTTACTGGAAAGACTCACCCAGACTCTGCTGCAGTTTGCTGTGAGGATAAGGTTGGTTTGCTTTTTATTTCTTGTATTCTGTATTGCTTTATTGCCTTTTGCAAATTTTGTATACTGTGATTTTGTTTTTCTTTACACCATGTTTTAGTTGTATTCTGCTTTTAACTGCATATTAAAACTTGAAAATGCACCACAGCTCTGTCTCTTGTGAGTTAGAGAAAAATGAGATCAGGTCAATTAAGAAGTCAGACATAAGTTAGAAGAGGTCATCTAAGCTTAATCATCTGTGAACTGAGGGGGTGGACATAGGAACTAAACCTTCTATTTAATGAGTAAAATAAAACATTTCCGAGCTTTACTGGAAAGGTTCACCCAGATTCTGCTTCAGTTTGCTGTGAGGGAAAAGTTGGTTTGCTTTTTATGTGTTGTATTTTGTATTGCCTTATTTCCTTTTTCTATTTTGTATACTGTCATTTGCTTTCTTTACACTGTGCTTTATTTGTATTCTGTTTTTAACTGCATATTAAAACTTGAAAAGACACCAGAGCTTTTGCTCTTGTGAGTCAGAGAGAAATTAGAACAGGTCAATTAAGGAGTCAGACATACGTTAGAAGAGGTCAGTTAAGGTTAATCATCTGTGAACTGTGAGGGTAGAGATAGGAACAAAACCTTCTATTTAATGGGCAAAATAAAACATGTCAGAGCTTTACTGGAAAGGCTCTCACAGACTATGCTGCAGTTTGCTGTGAGGGAAAGGTTGATTTGCTTTATATTTGCAAAACAGTCACTGTGGGTACAACAAGTAACTGAAAACACACCCAAAATCCACAGTAGATGCCACGATCCACGCTTGCTTAAAACTTGAAAAAGCAGAAAGCTCTTTATTACACAAAATCCAAGAACAATCAGTCGTTGAGCGCTTTCATGTATAAAATACACTTCCTCAGAACAAAGGAACACTCTAAAAACATTGATTATAAAGTTAAAAGACCGCCAAAATTAATTGAATTAAAACTGCACCCTCCCCTTGTCTTAAAAAGACAGTACAAAATTCCACACAATAGTACATTGAATCACTACAAATGAACAGTAAAAATGCCTTTAACTTAGGAATATTCCATACAGAACCAAGAATGATTATTAATAAAAACAAGAAATGATCATAAATAGATGTTTACACATGTGAAAATAAATCCAACAGCTTGTTGTATAAAAATGTATATACAATTCATATGAATGTTAAACATTTCTGATCAGGGGCTTAGTTGGTATCATTTCATTTAGACCTGGTGGGCAAGCTGCATTTAACTTCAACTGCCATTTGATTTCCTTCTCACCCACAATTTTTTTAATGTCACCACCCCTGGGATTGTCCCTCACAACTTCCAAAATCGCAAATTTGAATTTGGCACATGTTTGGCCTAATGAAATGTGGCGAAATAAGGCATTATTATTATCCTTTCTCCCCATACAATACACATGATCATAAATCCTGTTTTTTAGCTGTCTGTCGGTTTTCCCGACATAAAAACATGGACATGTACAGCACATTGCTAGATAAACCAAATGTTTTGAATTACAATTACCATGAGCAAACCTGATTTTATTTTTATTAATATTTTTAAGGCTACAACAGTCGTCCTCACCTCACATATGTATGCACATTGATTGCAGCGCATTTCCTGGTCCCACCTCTGTTTTTGTTTGTATTACAAATTTGCCTATTGGTCTTCAGTTCTATAAGATTTTTAATATTAAGACCTGTTTTGAATACAAATGAGGGTCTATCACTGACAAAATCTTTAATGGTCTCATCACTGGTGATGATGTTCCAGTTAGTAGCAATAATGTTTTGAACATCACCTACATGTTTACCATATTTGACAATGTAGGACTTAGAATACCCATTGGTGCTATTATTATCTTGAAATTTCTTACTTGTGCCTAGTGTGACGGACCCCTTCCCCAAAAGTGGGACATATTTCTTCCCCCACTCTTGTGTCACATATTGTGTCACGTCCATAATCAACTTGTTAGGATAACCTTTGTCTCTAAACATTCTCCCAATAAGGTCAATTTCCAACTCCATATCACTTCGAACAGTTGTCATCCTGGCAGCCCGAATACACTGCCCTTTGATAATGCTGCGTTTCTGTGTATAAGGGTGACTACTGCTGAAATCCAAGTAACCATTACTAAATGTATCTTTCCTATAAATCTTGGATTGAAAAGATGTGCCATCGTTGTAAAGAAATACATCCAAATAATTAATACCACTCTTGTTGTACTGATGTACAAACTCTAGATATGTAGTGGTCTGATTGATGTATTCAATAAATTTGGATAATGCCCTAGTGTCGCCCTTCCATAGCAGAAACAGGTCATCCAAATAAACATAGCAGGTAATGTGTTCCATCCATTCGCTGTTTAACACAAACTCTTCCTCCCAATCGAAAAGTACAAGATTGGCATAAATGGGGGCACAAGCTGCCCCCATAGCCACCGAAATTTGTCGGGTACACTACTTCAAGTAAATGAAGTTATTGTCAAGTACAATTTCTATAAATTCAGCAGTGAGCTGTATCTTCTCCCAGCTGAAACCACTGTGTTTCCTCAGACTACTTATGAATCTACGTAGCCCCTCTTCCTTGGGGATACAAGAAAAAAGGTCCTTAATGTCTATCGTGACAAAGGTCATATCGGAGCTCCATAGATCATGGGAAAAAATGCTCAGAAATTCCCAAGAATCTCTAATGATGTGTCGAATCTCTGCAAAAATGTGCTTTAACCAACAGTCTACTACTTTACCAAATTGGAAAGTTTTGCTGTGGCTACCTGCAATGATAGGTCTAAAAGGAGGATTCCTCACATCCTTGTGAACTTTTGGAGTTCCGAATATAGTAGCTAGTTGTGGAAAATCAACCTTTAAAAACTTGTAAAGAACCTCATCTATTCTCTCGTCCAGCAAGTACTCCTCCAAAAACAAGTCAATTCTGTGGTGGGCTATATTAATCTGGTTAAGACTTGAAACCTCATATTGTGTGGAGTTGTGGAGAATGTCAAAAATCTTAGCTATATACGCATTTTGATCATACAATACAATGCCGCCCCCTTTGTCGGCTGACATGATCCTGATGTTGTTGGCAGTTAGAATATCCAAAATGTCCCCCAACCCTCCATCGCGGATGCCGTGCGATGGGAAATTTTTCTTTTGATTACATAAAGTGTAAAGTTGCTTGGTCACTACATTCTCAAAAGATAGTAATGTTTTATGCATGGGTGGTGTGAAAGAACTTTTTTTCCTAAGTGTGTTTTGGGGCACACTATTACCATTCCTGTCATGAAAGAAAATTCCCAAATTTAGTTTCCTAAGAAAAAGTTTGAATTCAACAAGGGTGTCAACTATGTCAAAATGTTGACTTGGTATGTATTTCATCCCTTTGGTGAATATGGAAAAATGTTCTTTCTTAACAGAGAACGAAGTGTAGTTATATACCTTAATGTCCCCTTGTATGTTAACTATGTTGTTAGTGTTATCCACCAGTGTTGAATTGATGGCATCAAAACTTAGTTCACCCCTTGCTGATCCCTGTGATGGTACCACCGTTGGTTGGTATTCTGCTTCTTCCCAACGTCTTGCCATCTGTACCCCCTCCCCGTTTCTTGGTATAAAAAATCATCCACACCATTGCCATTACCATGGCCTGCTCCATAAACACTGGTACTGTTACCATTGGGAATTGCTTCATGGGTCCCTGTATTATTCCTATTCCATTTATACACAGTACCGTTCTCATATTGTTTCAAGTCCCTTGAGAACTTTCTACATTTCCTATCAAAACTTTTTCTGCCGTTACTCTCAGCATATACAAACTGTTTTTCATACAGTTTCTCCCATTGCGGAAATATCAAATCATGCGTAATGGAATGACTGACCTTGTCTGCCTCTTCTAATAAACAACTCAACTTACGGTCATTACATGACAATATGAACTCAATAAACTGTTTGCCAAAATTATTAAACATTTCTTCACATGTTTTGACATTATCGGCATTCATATCAATCCCAATTGGTTGTTTAAAAAAACGGAGACCCATGGGTATAATGTTACTTTCCAGACATTTGCGTAAATACATATTGTCAACTTGTATACTCTTAATTTTGTGGAGTTTGTTGCCAAACTCAAAAATCAAACTTTTCAAAGAAGAATTAACTTTGTCACCAATATTGTTTCTTGTGTAGTCATTAGCAGTTTTAATGCCACAGCTGAATTCAAATGGCAAAGTAAGAAATCTGTCCAAATTTGCTTTGTAATTAGTGCGACTCGCTTCACAACTATTAAGCAAAGCTGATTTTACAGTACCTTCCAATGCATCAACAGTTCCGACATGTAACCCTTCTTTTACTGAGTATGTCCTTTTCGGTGGTGCCCGCTTGGGTTTGGCACCCGAAATGAGAACCACATCTTCCGTACGGTTAAGCGATCCACCAGTGTAGTTAAACAGTCCCCCATTGCTGCCAGATCCTGCCAAGACAGAATTCGAGGCCACAACAGGCCTCTGACCGTTCGGAATCTCATCCGTGCTATCGTGGTCTGAAAGCAACCTTGCTGAATTGGTACAAGCAGGAGAGGTAACTTCCTGTTCGACCCGATTGGCCGTTACAGCTGTCCGTTGAGTAGGCGGTGTTAACAATTCAATGAGACGAGTGATCTCCCCTTTTAAAATGGCTAGTTCAGAATGAACTTTGTCCATTTCGTCCCTCCGGACAGGAGAGAAATTGCCAAAAACCTCATTGCTGGAATCCATGGCAGAAGAACAACAATTGCAAAACAGTCACTGTGGGTACAACAAGTAACTGAAAACACACCCAAAATCCACAGTAGATGCCACGATCCACGCTTGCTTAAAACTTAAAAAAGCAGAAAGCTCTTTATTACACAAAATCCAAGAACAATCAGTCGTTGAGCGCTTTCATGTATAAAATACACTTCCTCAGAACAAAGGAACACTCTAAAAACATTGATTATAAAGTTAAAAAACCGCCAAAATTGATTGAATTAAAATTGCACCCTCCCCTTGTCTTAAGGAGACAGAACAAAATTCCACACAATAGTACATTGAATCACTACAACTGCAATAAAAATACCTTTGACTTAAGAATATTCCATACAGAACCAAGAATGATTGTTGATAAAAACAAGAAATGATCATAAATAAATGTTTCCACATGCGAAAATAAATCCAACAGCTTGTTGTATAAAAATGTATATACAATTCATATGAATGTTAAGTATTTCTGATCAGGGGCTTAGTTGGTATCATTTCATTTAGACCTGGTGGGCAAGCTGCATTTAACTTCAACTGCCATTTGATTTCTTTCTCACCCACAATTTTTTTAATGTCACCACCCCTGGGATTGTCCCTCACAACTTCCAAAATCGCAAATTTGAATTTGGCACATGTTTGGCCTAATGAAATATGGCGAAATAAGGCATTGTTGTTGTCCTTTCTCCCCATACAATACACATGATCATAAATCCTGTTTTTTAGCTGTCTGTCGGTTTTCCCGACATAAAAACATGGACATGAACAGCACATTGCTAGATAAACCAAATGTTTTGAATTACAATTACCATGAGCAAACCTAATTTTATTTTTATTAATATTTTTAAGGCTACAACAGTCGTCCTCACATATGTATGCACATTGATTGCACCGACCGCATTTCCTGGTCCCACCTCTATTTTTGTTTGTATTACAAGTTTGCCTATTGGTCTTCAGTTCTATAAGATTTTTAATATTAAGACCTGTTTTGAATACAAATGAGGGTCTATCACTGACAAAATCTTTAATGGTCTCATCACTGGTGATGATGTTCCAGTTAGTAGCAATAATGTTTTGAACATCACCTACATGTTTACCATATTTGACAATGTAGGACTTAGAATACCCATTGGTGCTATTATTATCTTGAAATTTCTTACTTGTGCCTAGTGTGACGGACCCCTTCCCCAAAAGTGGGACATATTTCTTCCCCCACTCTTGTGTCACATATTGTGTCACGTCCATAATCAACTTGTTAGGATAACCTTTGTCTCTAAACATTCTCCCAATAAGGTCAATTTCCAACTCCATATCACTTCGAACAGTTGTCATCCTGGCAGCCCGAATACACTGCCCTTTGATAATGCTGCGTTTCTGTGTATAAGGGTGACTACTGCTGAAATCCAAGTAACCATTACTAAATGTATCTTTCCTATAAATCTTGGATTGAAAAGATGTGCCATCGTTGTAAAGAAATACATCCAAATAATTAATACCACTCTTGTTGTACTGATGTACAAACTCTAGATATGTAGTGGTCTGATTGATGTATTCAATAAATTTGGATAATGCCCTAGTGTCGCCCTTCCATAGCAGAAACAGGTCATCCAAATAACGAACATAGCAGGTAATGTGTTCCATCCATTCGCTGTTTAACACAAACTCTTCCTCCCAATCCAAAAGTACAAGATTGGCATAAATGGGGGCACAAGCTGCCCCCATAGCCACACCCGAAATTTGTCGGTAATACTCGCCTTCGAAGTAAATGAAGTTATTATCAAGTACAATTTCTATAAATTCAGCAGTGAGCTGTATCTTCTCCCAGCTGAAACCACTGTGTTTCCTCAGACTACTTATAAATCTACGTAGCCCCTCTTCCTTGGGGATACAAGAAAAAAGGTCCTTGATGTCTATCGTGACAAAGGTCATATCGGAGCTCCATAGATCATGGGAGAAAATACTCAGAAATTCCCAAGAATCTCTAATGATGTGGCGAATCTCTGCAAAAATGTGCTTTAACCAACAGTCTACTACTTTACCAAAATGGAAGGTTTTGCTGTGGCTACCTGCAATGATAGGTCTAAAAGGAGGATTCCTCACATCCTTGTGAACTTTTGGAGTTCCGAATATAGTAGCTAGTTGTGGAAAATCAACCTTTAAAAACTTGTAAAGAACCTCATCTATTCTCTCGTCCAGCAAGTACTCCTCCAAAAACAAGTCAATTCTGTGGTGGGCTATATTAATCTGGTTAAGACTTGAAACCTCATATTGTGTGGAGTTGTGGAGAATGTCAAAATCTTGGCTATATCGCATTTTGATGGTACAACACAATCGCCTTTGTCGGCTGACATGATCCTGATGTTGTTGGCAGTTAGAATATCCAAAATGTCCCCCAACCCTCCATCGCGGATGCCGTGCGATGGGAAATTTTTCTTTTGATTACATAAAGTGTAAAGTTGCTTGGTCACTACATTCTCAAAAGATAGTAATGTTTTATGCATGGGTGGTGTGAAAGAACTTTTTTTCCTAAGTGTGTTTTGGGGCACACTATTACCATTCCTGTCATGAAAGAAAATTCCCAAATTTAGTTTCCTAAGAAAAAGTTTGAATTCAACAAGGGTGTCAACTATGTCAAAATGTTGACTTGGTATGTATTTCATCCCTTTGGTGAATATGGAAAAATGTTCTTTCTTAACAGAGAACGAAGTGTAGTTATATACCTTAATGTCCCCTTGTATGTTAACTATGTTGTTAGTGTTATCCACCAGTGTTGAATTGATGGCATCAAAACTTAGTTCACCCCTGCTGATCCCTGTGATGGTACACCGTTGGTTGGTATTCTGCTTCTTCCCAACGTCTTGCCATCTGTACCCCCTCCCCGTTTCTTGGTATAAAAAATCATCCACACCATTGCCATTACCATGGCCTGCTCCATAAACACTGGTACTGTTACCATTGGGAATTGCTTCATGAGTCCCTGTATTGTTCCTGTTCCATTTATACACAGCCGTTCTCATATTGTTTCAAGTCCTTGAGAACTTTCTACATTTCCTATCAAAACTTTTTCTGCCGTTACTCTCAGCATATACAAACTGTTTTTCATACAGTTTCTCCCATTGCGGAAATATCAAATCATGCGTAATGGAATGACTGACCTTGTCTGCCTCTTCTAATAAACAACTCAACTTACGGTCATTACATGACAATATGAACTCAATAAACTGTTTGCCAAAATTATTAAACATTTCTTCACATGTTTTGACATTATACGGCATTCATATCAATCCCAATTGGTTACATTTTAAAAAGCGAATGGAGACCATATCAATCCCACCATGTCGGGGCAACCTGAGACCCATGGTATAATGTTACTTCAGACATCATGTCAGACATTTAAGTAAATACATATTGCTCAACACAGCACTTGTAATACTTCCATTTGTGTGAGGAGTTTGCTTTGCCAGTCTCAAAAATCAAAACTCAAAAATCAAAACTTTTCAAAAAAGAAGAATTAACTTTGTCACCAATATTGTTTCTTGTGTAGTCATTAGCAGTTTTAATGCCACAGCTGAATTCAAATGGCAAAGTAAGAAATCTGTCAAATTTGCTTTGATTAATGTCAACAGTATTCTTTACTGAATTTAAAATAAAAGCAACCTTCTATTTACTTTGTCCATTTCTGACAAGAAATTGAAAACCTCATTTGGCAGAAGAACAAAATTAAAACAGTCACTGTATTATTGAATTAAAACTGCATTGTCTTGACAGTACATTAATCAAGTTTTAACTTGTATTCATACAGAACCAAGAATTTATTAATAAAACAAGAAATGATCATAAGAGTTTACTAAAATAAACCAAGCTTGTTGTATAAATTAGTTTATATTTTATTTACTGCCATTTGTTTTACTTTTTAATGTATTAAAATGTTTGAATTTCATGTTTTAAATTCCTTTATACAATAGATCATAAAAGTTTAGCTGTCTGGGTAACTAAAACATGGCATTGCTAGATAAACCAAATGTTTTATTAAATTATGAAAACCTAATTTTATTTTTTTATTTTTCTAAAAGTTTTGTATGCTTTTATTTTTTTCTATTTTGTTTGTATTATTTGTATTGTCTTTTTTTAATATTAAGACCTGTTTTATCACACTGACAAATCTTTAATGGTCTCATCACTGTGATGAGTTAATAATTTTGAACATCACCTACAATATTTGACAATGAGGACTTAGAATAATTTGCTATTATTATCTTGAAATTTCATTTGTTTTCTTATTTGTGTATATTTTATAAAACTTGTTATAATTTGTCTAGTTGTACACAGTTTGATAAGACTACTGCTGAACTAAATTACTTGTATCTTTGATGTGCTTTTAAAGAAATTCTTTTACTTTGTTGTACTGATGTACAAACTGATATGTATTTATTGATGTATTATTTTCTATTTTGGTAATAAAAGCTTTCTGCTTTTCAAGTTTTGCAGTTTGCTGTAAGGGAAAGGTTGGTTAGCTTTTTATATGTTGTATTCTGTATTGCTTTATTGCCTTTTTCTATTTTGTATACTGTGATTTGTTTTCTTTACACTGTGTTTTAATTGTATTCTGCTTTTAACTGCATATTAAAACTTGAAAAGACACTACAGCTCTGTCTCTTGTGAGTCAGTCAGGAATTACAACAGGTCAATTAAGGAGTCACACATAAGTTAGAAGGGATCAGTTAAGGTTAATCATCTGTGAACTGAGGGGGTGGAGCTAGGAACTAAACCTTCTATTTAAGGGTAAAATAAAACATTTCAGGGCTTTACTGGAAAGGCTCACCCAGACTCTGCTGCAGTTTCCTGTGAGGGAAAGGTTGGTTTGCTTTTTATTTCTTGTATTTTATATTGCTTTATTGCCTTTTTCTATTTTGTATACTGTGATTTGTTTTCTTTACACTGTGTTTTCCTTGCATTCTTCTTTTTACTGCATATTAAAACTTGAAAAGACACCACAGCTCTGTCTCTTGTGAGTCAGACAGAAATTAAAACAGGTCAATTAAGGAGTCACACATAAGTTAGAAGAGGTCAGTTAAGGTTAATCATCTGTGAACTGAGTGGGTGGAGCTAAGAACTAAACCTTCTTTTTAAGGGTAAAATAAAACATTTCAGAGCTTTACTGGAAAGGCTCACCCAGACTCTGCTGCAGTTTGCTGTGAGGGAAAGGTTGGTTTGCTTTTTATTTGCTGTATTCTGTATTGCTTTATTGCCTTTTTCTATTTTGTATACTGTGATTTGTTTTCTTTACACTGTGTTTTACTTGTATTCTGCTTTTAACTGCATATTAAAACTTGAAAAGACACCAGAGCTCTGTCTCTTGTGAGTCAGACAGAAATTAGAACAGGTCAATTAAGGAGTCACACATAAGTTAGAAGAGGTTAGTTAAGGTTAATCATCTGTGAACTGAGGGGGGGGGTAGGAACTAAACCTTGTATTTAAAGGGTAAAATGAAACATTATAGAGCTTTACTGGAAAGGCTCACCCAGACTCTGCTGCAGTTTGCTGTGAGGGAAAGGTTGGTTTGCTTTTTATTTGTTGTATTCTGTATTACTTTATTGCCTTTTTCTATTTTGTATACTGTGATTTGTTTTCTTTGCACTTTGTTTTACTTGTATTCTGCTTTTAACTGCATATTAAATCTTGAAAAGACACCACAGCTCTGTCTCTTCTGAGTCAGACAGAAATTAGGTCAGGTCAGTTAAGGAGTTGCACATATGTTAGAAGAGGTCCGTTAAGGTTAATTATCTGTGAACTGAGGGGGGTGGAGCTAGGAACTAAACCTTCTATCTAAGGATAAAATAAAACATTTCAGAGCTTTACTGGAAAGGCTCACCCAGACACTGCTGCAGTTTGCTGTGAGGGAAAGGTTGGTTTCCTTTTTATTTGTTGTATTCTGTATTGCTTTATTGCCTTTTTCTATTTTGTATACTGTGATTTGTTTTCTTTACCCTGTGTTTTCCTTGTATTCTGCTTTTAACTGCATATTAAAACTTGAAAAGACACCAGAGCTCTGTCACTTGTGAGTCAGACAGAAATTAAAACAGGTCAATTAAGGAGTCACACACAAGTTAGAAGAGGTCAGTTAAGGTTAATCATCTGTGAACTGAGTGGGTGGAGCTAAGAACTAAACCTTCTATTTAAGGGGTAAAATAAAACATTTCAGAGCTTTACTGGAAAGGCTCACCCAGACTCTGCTGCAGTTTGCTGTGAGGGAAAGGTTGGTTTGCTTTTTATTTGTTGTATTCTGTATTGCTTTATTGCCTTTTTTATTTTGTATACTGTGATTTGTTTTCTTTACACTGTGTTTTACTTGTATTCTGCTTTTAACTGCATATTAAAACTTGAAAAGACACCACAGCTCTGTCTCTTGTGAGTCAGACAGAAATTAGAACAGGTCAATTAAGGAGTCACACATAAGTTAGAAGAGGTCAGTTAAGGTTAATCATCTGTGAACTGAGGGGGTGGAGCTAGAAACTAAACCTTCTATTTAAGGGGTAAAATAAAACATTTCAGAGCTTTACTGGAAAGGCTCACCCAGACTCTGCTGCAGTTTGCTGTGAGGGAAAGGTTGGTTTGCTTTTTATTTGTTGTATTCTATATTGCTTTATTGCCTTTTTCTATTTTGTATACTGTGATTTGTTTTCTTTACACTGTGTTTTACTTGTATTCTGCTTTTAACTGCATATTAAAACTTGAAAAGACACCACATCTCTGTCTCTTGTGAGTCAGACAGAAATTAGAACAGGTCAATTAAGGAGTCACACATAAGTTAGAAGAGGTCAGTTAAGGTTAATCATCTGTGAACTGAGGGGTGGAGCTAGGAACTAAACCTTTTTTTTAAGGGGTAAAATAAAACATTTCAGAGCTTTACTGGAAAGGCTCACCCAGACTCTGCTGCAGTTTGCTGTGAGGGAAAGGTTGGTTTGCTTTTTATTTGTTGTATTCTGTATTGCTTTATTGCCTTTTTCTATTTTGTATACTGTGATTTGTTTTCTTTACACTGTGTTTTACTTGTATTCTGGTTTTAACTGCATATTAAAACTTGAAAAGACACCACAGCTCTGTCTCTTGTGAGTCAGACAGAAATTAGAACAGGTCACTTAAGGAGTCACACATAACGTAACAGAAGTCAGTTAAGATTAATCATCTGTGAACTGAGGGAGTGAAGCTAGGAACTAAACCTTCTATTTAAGGGGTAAAATAAAACATTTCAGAGCTTTACTTGAAAGGCTCACCTAGACTCTGCTGCAGTTTGCTGTGAGGCAAAAGTTGGTTTGCTTTTTATTTGTTGTGTTCTGTATTGCATTACTTCCTTTTTCTATTTTGTATACTTTGATTTGTTTTCTTTACACTGTGTTTTAGTTGTATTCTGCTTTTAACTGCATATTAAAACTTGAAAAGACACCACAGCTCTGTCTCTTGTGAGTCAGACAGAAATTAGAACAGGTCAATTAAGGAGTCACACATAAGTTAGGATAGGTCAGTTAAGGTTAATAATCTGTGATCTGAGAGGGTGCAGCTAGGAATAAAACCTTCTATTAAAGGGGTAAAATAAAACATTTCAGAGCTTTACTGGAAAGACTCACCTATACTAAGCTGTAGTTTGCTGTGAGTAAAATGTTGGTTTGCTTTTTATTTGTTATACTCTGCATTGCTATATTGCCTTTTCTATTTTGTATACTATGAGTTTTTTTCTTTATACTGTGTTTAGTTGTATTCTGCTTTTAACTGCATATTAAAACTTGAAAAGACACCACAGCTCTGGCTCTTGTGAGTCAGACATTAATTAGAACAGGTCAAATAAGGAGTCACACATAAGTTAGGATAGGTCAGTTAAGGTTAATCATCTGTGAACTGAGGGGTGGAGCTAGGAACTAAACCTTCTATTAAAGGGGTAAAATAAAACATTTCAGAGCTTTACTTCAAAGGCTCACCCAGACTCTGCTGCAGTTTGCTGTGAGGGAAAGGATGGTTTGCTTTTTATTTGTTGTATTCTGTATTGCTTTATTGCCTTTTTCTATTTTGTATACTGTGATTTGTTTTCTTTACACTGTGTTTTATTTGTATTTTGCTTTTGACTGCATATTAAAACTTGAAAAGACACCACCACTCTGTCTCTTGTGAGTCAGACAGAAATTAGAACAGGTCAATTAAGGAGTCACACATAAGTTAGAAGATGTCAGTTAAGGTCAATCATCTGTTAACTGAGGGGTGGAGCTAGGAACTAAACCTTCTATTTAAGGGGTAAAATAAAACATTTCAGAGCTTTACTGGAAAGGCTCACCCAGTCTCTGCTGCAGTTTGCTGTGAGGGAAAGGTTGGTTTGCTTTTTATTTGTTGTATTCTGTATTGCTTTATTGCCTTTTCTATTTTGTATACTGTGATTTGTTTTCTTTACACTGTGTTTTACTTGTATTCTGCTTTTAACTGCATATTAAAACTTGAAAAGACACCACAGCTCTGTCTCTTGTGAGTCAGACAGAAATTAAAACAGGTCAATTAAGGAGTCACACATAAGTTAGAAGAGGTCAGTTAAGGTTAATCATCTGTGAACTGAGGGGGTGGAGCTTGGAACTAAACCTTCTATTTAAGGGTGGAAATAAAACATTTCAGAGCTTTACTGGAAAGGCTCACCCAGACTCTGCTGCAGTTTGCTGTGAGGGAAAGGTTGGTTTGCTTTTTATTTGTTGTATTCTCTATTCCTTTATTGCCTTTTTCTATTTTGTATACTGTGATTTGTTTTCTTTACACTGTGTTTTACTTGTATTCTGCTTTTAACTGCATATTAAAACTTGAAAAGACACCACAGCTCTGCCTCTTGTGAGTCAGACAGAAATTAGAGCAGGTCAGTTAAGGACTCACACATAAGTTCGAAGAGATCAGCTATGGTTAATGATCTGTGAACTAGGAGGGTGGAGCTAGGAACTAAACCTTCTATTTAAAGGGTAAAATAAAACATTTCAGAGCTTTACTGGAAAGGCTCACCCAGACTCTGCTGCAGTTTGCTGTGAGGGAAAGGTTGGTTTGCTTTTTATTTGTTGTATTCTGTATTGCTTTATTGCCTTTTTCTATTTTGTATACTGTGATTTGTTTTCTTTACACTGTGTTTTACTTGTATTTTGCTTTTAACTGCATATTAAAACTTGAAAAGACACCACTGGTCTGTATCTTGTGAGTCAGACAGAAAGTAGAACAGGTCAGTTAAGGAGTCACATAAAAGTTCGAAGATGTCAGTTAAGGTTAATCATCTGTGAACTTAGGGGTGGAGCTAGGAACTAAACCTTCTATTTAAGGGGTAAAATAAAACATTTCAGAGCTTTACTAGAAAGGCTCACCAAAACCATGCTGCAGTTTGCTGTGAGGGAGAGGTTGGGTTGCTTTTTATTTGTTATATTATGTATTGCTTTATTGCCTTTTTCTATTTTGTATACTGTGAATTGTTTTCTTTATACTGTGTTTTACTTGTATTCTGGTTTTAACTGCATATTAAAACTTGAAAAGACACCACAGCTCTGTCTCTTGGGAGTCACACAGAAATTAGATCAGGTCAATTAAGGAGTCACACATAAGTTAGAAGAGGTCAGTTAAGGTTAATCATGTGTGAACTCAGAGGGGTGGAGCTAGTAACTAAAGTTTCTATTTACGGGGCAAAAGAAAATATATCAGAGATTTACTGGAAAGGCTCACATAGACTCTGCTGCAGTTTGCTATGAGGGAAAGGTTGGTTTGCTTCTTATTTGTTTTATTCTATATTGCTTTATTGCTTTTTCTGTTTTGTAAATTATGATTTGTTTACTTTACACTGTGTTTTACTTGTATTCTGCTTTTAACTGCATATTAAAACTTGAAAAGAGACCACAGCTGTGTCTCTTGTGAGTCATACAGAAATTAGAACAGGTCAATTAAGGAGTCACACATAAGTTAGAAGGGGTCAGTTAAGGTTAATCATCTGTGAACTGAGGGGGTGGAGCTAGGAACTAAACCTTCTCTTTAAGGGGTAAATAAAACATTTCAGAGCTTTACTGGAAAGGCTCACCCAGACTCTGCTGCAGTTTGCTGTGAGGGAAAGGTTGGTTTGCTTTTTATTTGTTGTATTCTGTATTGCTTTATTGCCTTTTTCTATTTTGTATACTGTGATTTGTTTTCTTTACACTGTGTTTTAGTTGTATTCTGCTTTTAACTGCATATTAAAACTTGAAAAGACACCACAGCTCTGTCTCTTGTGAGTCAGACATAAATTACAACAGGTCAATTAAGGAGTCACACATAAGTTAGGAGAGGTCAGTTAAGGTTAATCATCTGTGAACTGAGGGGGTGGAGCTAGGAACTAAACCTTTTATTTAAGGGGTAAAATAAAACATTTCAGGGCTTTACTGGAAAGGCTCACCCAGACTCTGCTGCAGTTTGCTGTGAGGGAAAGGTTGGTTTGCTTTTTATTTCTTGTATTTTATATTGCTTTATTGCCTTTTTCTATTTTGTATACTGTGATTTGTTTTCTTTACACTGTGTTTTAATTGTATTCTGCTTTTAACTGCATATTAAACTTGAAAAGACACTACAGCTCTGTCTCTTGTGAGTCAGTCAGGAATTAGAACAGGTCAATTAAGGAGTCACACATAAGTTAGAAGGGGTCAGTTAAGGTTAATCATCGGTGAACTGAGGGTGTGGAGCTAGGAACTAAACCTTCTATTTAAGGGGTAAAATAAAACATTTCAGAGCTTTACTGGAAAGGCTCACCCAGACTCTGCTGCAGTTTGCTGTGAGGGAAAGTTTGGTTTGCTTTTTATTTGTTGTATTTTATATTGCTTTATTGCCTTTTTCTATTTTGTATACTGTGATTTGTTTTCTTTACACTGTGTTTTACTTGTATTCTGCTTTTAACTGCATATTAAAACTTGAAAAGACACCACAGCTCTGTCTCTTGTGAGTCAGACAGAAATTAGAACAGGTCAGTTAAAGAGTCACACATAAGTTAGAAGAGGTCAGGTAAGGTTAATCATCTATGAACTCCAGGGGTGGGGCTAGGAACTACATCTTTTATTTAAGGGGTAAATAAAACATTTCAGAGTTTTACTGGAAAGGCTCACCCAGACTCTGCTGCAGTTTGCTGTTAGGGAAAGGTCGGTTTGCTTTTATTTGTTGTATTCTGTATTGATTTGTTTTCTTTTTCTTTTTTGTATACAGTGATTTGTTTTCTTTACTGCATGTTTTACTTATATTCTACTTTTAACTGCATATTAAAACTTGAAAATACACCACAGCTCTGTCTCTTGTGAGTCAGACAGAAATTAGAACAGGTCAATTAAGGAGTCACACATAAGTTAGAAGAGGTCAGTTAAGGTTAATCATCTGTGAACTGAGGGGGTGGAGCTAGGAACTAAACCTTCTATTTAAGGGGTAAAATAAAACATTTCAGAGCTTTACTGGAAAGGCTCACCCAGACTCTGCTGCAGTTTGCTGTGAGGGAAAGGTTGGTTTGCTTTTTATTTGTTGTATTCTGTATTGCTTTATTGCCTTTTTCTATTTTGTATACTGTGATTTGTTTTCTTTACACTGTGTTTTAGTTGTAGTCTGCTTTTAACTGTATATTAAAACTTGAAAAGACACCACAGCTCTCTCTCTTGTGAGTCAGACAGAAATGACAACAGGTCAATTAAGGAGTCACACATTAAGAAGAGGTCAGTTAAGGTTAATCATCTGTGAACTAAGCGGGTGGAGCTAGGAACTAACCCTTCTATTTAGTGGGTAAAATAAAACATTTCAGAGCTTTACTGGAAAGGCTCACCCAGACTCTGCTGCAGATTGCTCTGAGGGAAAGGTTGGTTTGCTTTTTATTTGTTGTATACTGTATTGCTTTATTGCCTTTTTCTATTTTTATACTGTGATTTCTATTCTTTACACTATGTTTTACTTGTAGTCTGCTTTTCACTGCATATTAAAACTTGAAAAGACACCAGTGCTCTGTCTCTTGTGAGTCAGAGAGTAATTAGAACAGGTCAATTAAGGAGTCACACATAAGTTAGAAGTGATTGGTTAAGGTTAATCATCTGTGAACTGATGGGTGGATCTAGGAACTAAACCTTCTAATTAATGGGTTAAATAAAACATTTCAGAGATGTACTGGAAAGGCTAACCAAGACTCTGCTGCAGTTTGCTGAGAGGGAAAGTTGGTTTGCTTTTTATTTGTTGTATTCTGTATTGCTTTATTGCCTTTTTCTGTTTTGTATACTGTGATTTGTTTTCTTTACACTCTGTTTTACTTATATTCTGCTTTTAACTTAATATTAAAACTTGAAAAGGCACCACAGGTCTGTCTGTTGTGAGTCAGACAGAAATTAGAACAGGTCAGTTAAGGAGTCACACATACGTTAGAAGTTGTCAGTTAAGGTCAATCATCTGTGAACTGAGGGGTGGTGCTAGGAACTAAACCTTCTATTAAAGGGATAAATTAAAACATTTCAGAGATTTACTTCAAAGGCTCACCCAGACTCTGCTGCAGTTTGCTGTGAGGGAAAGGTTGGTTTGCTTTTTATTTGTTGTATTCTGTATTGCTTTATTGCCTTTTTTATTTTGTATACTGTGATTTGTTTTCTTTACACTGTGTTTTACTTGTATTCTGCTTTTAACTGCATATTAAAACTTGAAAAGACAAAACAGCTCTGTCTCTTGTGAGCCAGACAGAAGTTAGAACAGGTCAATTAAGGAGTCACACATAAGTAAGAAGAGGTCAGTTAAGGTTAATCATCGGTGAACTGCAGGGGTGGAGCTAGGAAATAAACCTTCTATTTTTAGGGTAAAATAAAACATTTCATTACTTTACTGGAAAGGCTCACCCAGACTCTGCTGCAGTTAGCTGTGAGGGAAAGGTAGGTTTGGCTTTATTTGTTGTTTTCTGTATTGCTTTATTGCCTTTTTCTATTTTGTATAATGTGATTTGTTTTCTTTGCACTGTGTTTTACTTGTATTCTGCTTTTAACTGCATATTAAAACTTGAAAAGACACCACAGCTCTCTCTCTTGTGAGTAAGACAGAAATTAGAACAGGTCAATTTAGGAGTCACACATAAGTTAGAAGAGGTCAGTTAAGGTTAATCATCTGTGAACTGAGGGAGTGGAGCTAGGAACTAAACCTTCTATTTAATGGGTAAAATAAAACATTTCAGAGCTTTACTGGAAAGGCTCACCAAGACTCTGCTGCAGTTTTCTGTGAGGGAAAGGTGTGGTTGCTTTTTATTTGTTGTATTCTGTATTGCTTTAATGCCTTTTTCTATTTTGTATACTGTGATGTGTTTTCTTTACACCCTGTTAACTTGTATTCTGCTTTTAACTATATTTTAAAACTTGAAAAACCACAGCTCTGTCTCTTGTGAATCAGACAGAAATGAGGAAAGGTCAGTTAAGGAGTCACACATAAGTCCGAAGTGGTAGGTAAGGTTAATCATCTGTGAATTGAGGGAGTGAAGCAAGGAACTAAACCTTCTATTTTGGGGTAAAATAAAACATTTCAGAGCTTTACAGGAAAAGCTCACCCAGACTCTGCTGCAGTTTGCTGTGAGGAGTAGGTTAGTTTGTTTTTTATTTGTTGTATTCTGTATTGCTGTATTGCTTTTTTCTATTCTGTATACTGTGATTTGTTTTCGTTACACTGTGTTTTACTTGTATTTTGCTTTTAACTGCATATTAAAACTTGAAAAGACACCACATGTCTTTCTCTTGTGAATCAGACAGAAATTAGAACAGGTCAGTTAAGGAGTCACACATAAGTTAGAAGAGGTCAGTTAAGGTTAATCATCTGTGAACTGAGGGGGTGGAGCTAGGAACTAAACCTTCTATTTAAGGGGTAAAATAAAACATTTCAGAGCTTTACTGGAAAGGCTCACCCAGACTCTGCTGCAGTTTGCTGTGAGGGAAAGGTTGGTTTGCTTTTTATTTGTTGTATTCTGTATTGCTTTATTGCCTTTTTCTATTTTGTATACTGTGATTTGTTTTCTTTACACTGTGTTTTACTTGTATTCTGCTTTTAACTGCATATTAAAACTTGAAAAGACACCACAGCTCTGTCTCTTGTGAGTCAGACAGAAATTAGAACAGGTCAATTAAGGAGTCACACATAAGTTAGAAGAGGTCAGTTAAGGTTAATCATCTCTGAACTTAGGGGTGGAGCTAGGAACTAAACCTTCTATTTAAGGGGTAAAATAAAACATTTCAGAGCTTTACTGGAAAGGCTTACCCAGACTCTGCTGCAGTTTGCTGTGAGGGAAAGGTTGGTTTGCTTTTTATTTGTTGTATTCTGTATTGCTTTATTACCTTTTTCTATTTTGTATATTGTGATTTGTTTCCTTTAAACTGTGTTTTACTCATATTCTGCTTTTAACTGCATATTAAAACTTGAAAAGACACCACAGCTCTGTCTCTTGTGAGTCAGACAGAAATTAGAACAGGTCAATTAAGGAGTCACACATAAGTTTGAAGAGGTCAGTTAAGGATTATCATCTGTGAACTGATGGGGTAGAGCTAGTAACTAAACCTTCTATTTAAGGGGTAAAATAAAACATTTCAGAGCTTTACTGGAAAGGCTCACCCAGACTCTGCTGCAGTTTGCTGTGAGGGAAAGGTTGGTTTGCTTTTTATTTGTTGTATTCTGTATTGCTTTATTGCCTTTTTCTATTTTGTATACTGTGATTTGTTTTCTTTACACTGTGTTTTACTTGTATTCTGCTTTTAACTGCATATTAAAACTTGAAAAGACACCACAGCTCTGTCTCTTGTGAGTCAGACAGAAATTAGAACAGGTCAATTAAGGAGTCACACATAAGTTAGAAGAGGTCAGTTAAGGTTAATCATCTGTGAACTGAGGGGGTGGAGCTAGGAACTAAACCTTCTATTTAAGGGGTAAAATAAAACATTTCAGAGCTTTACTGGAAAGGCTCACCCAGACTCTGCTGCAGTTTGCTGTGAGGGAAAGGTTGGTTTGCTTTTTATTTGTTGTATTCTGTATTGCTTTATTGCCTTTTTCTATTTTGTATACTGTGATTTGTTTTCTTTACACTGTGTTTTACTTGTATTCTGCTTTTAACTGCATATTAAAACTTGAAAAGACACCACAGCTCTGTCTCTTGTGAGTCAGACAGAAATTAGAACAGGTCAATTAAGGAGTCACACATAAGTTAGAAGAGGTCAGTTAAGGTTAATCATCTGTGAACTGAGGGGGTGGAGCTAGGAACTAAACCTTCTATTTAAGGGGTAAAATAAAACATTTCAGAGCTTTACTGGAAAGGCTCACCCAGACTATGCTGCAGTTTGCTGTGAGGGAAATGTTGATTTGCTTTTTATTTGTTGTATTCTGTATTGCTCTATTGCCTT
This sequence comes from Protopterus annectens, assembly GCF_019279795.1. Lineage (NCBI taxonomy): Eukaryota > Metazoa > Chordata > Ceratodontiformes > Protopteridae > Protopterus > Protopterus annectens. The sequence goes on along the minus strand of NC_056739.1, from coordinate 1,399,834,968 downwards.
TTCTATTTTGTATACTGTGATTTGTTTTCTTTACACTGTGTTTTACTTGTATTCTGCTTTTAACTGCATATTAAAACTTGAACAGACACCACACCTCTGTCTCTTGTGAATGAGACAGAAATTAGAACAGGCCAATTATGGTGGCAAACATAAGTTAGAAGAGGTCAGTTAAGGTTAATCATGTGTGAACTGAGGGGGTGGAGCTAGGAACTAAACCTTCTATTTAATGGGTAAAATAAAACATTTCAGAGCTTTACTGGAAAGGCTCACCCAGACTCTGCTGCAGTTTGCTGTGAGGAAAAGGTTGGTTTGCTTTTTATTTGTTGTATTCTGTATTGCTTTATTGCCTTTTTTCTAATTTGTTTACTGTGATTTGTTTTCCTTACACTGTGTTTTACTTGTATTCTGCTTTTAACTGCATATTAAAACTTGAAAAGACACCACAGCTCTGTCTCTTGTGAGTCAGACAGAAATTAGAACAAGTCAATTAAGGAGTCACACATAAGTTAGAAGAGGTCAGTTAAGGTTAATCATCTGTGAACTGAGGGGGTGGAGCTAGAAACTAAACCTTCTATTTAAAGGGTAAAATAAAACATTTCAGAGCTTTACTGGAAAGGCTCATCCAGACTCTGCTGCAGTTTGCTGTGAGGGAAAGGTTGGTTTGCTTTTTATTTGTTGTATTCTGCATTGCTGTATTGCATTTTTCTATTTTGTATACTGTGATTTGTTTACTTTACACTGTGTTTTACTTGTATTCTGCTTTGAAGTGCATATTAAAATTTGAAAAGACACCACAGCTCTGTCTCTTGTGAGTCCAACAGAAATTAGAACAGGTCAGTTAGGGTGTCACACATAAGTTCGAAGTGGTCAGTTAACATTAATCATCTGTGAACTGTCGGGCGGAGCTAGGAACTAAACCTTCTAATTTACGGATAAAATAAAACATTTCAGAGCTTTACTGGAAAGGCTCACCCAGATTCTGCTGCAGTGCGCTGTGAGGCAAAGGTTGGGCTGCCTTTTATTTGTTGTATTCTGTATTGCTTTATTGCCTTTTTCTATTTTGTAAAAGGTGATTTGTTTTCTTTGCGCTGTGTTTTACTTGTATTCTGCTTTTGGCTGCATATTAAAACTTGAAAAGATACCACAGGTCTGTCTCTTGTGAGTCAGACAGAAATTAGAACAGGTCAGTTAAGGAGTCACACATAAGTTCCAAGAGGTCAGTTAAGGTTAATCATCTGTGAACTGAGGGGGTGGAGCTAGGAACTAAACCTTCTATTTAAGGGGTAAAATAAAACATTTCAGAGCTTTACTGGAAAGGCTCACCCAGACTCTGCTGCAGTTTGCTGTGAGGGAAAGGTTGGTTTGCTTTTTATTTGTTGTATTCTGTATTGCTTTATTGCCTTTTTCTATTTTGTATACTGTGATTTGTTTTCTTTACACTGTGTTTTACTTGTATTCTGCTTTTAACTGCATATTAAAACTTGAAAAGACACCACAGCTCTGTCTCTTGTGAGTCAGACAGAAATTAGAACAGGTCAATTAAGGAGTCACACATAAGGTAGAAGAGGTCAGTTAAGGTTAATCATCTGTGAACTGAAGGGTGGAGCTAGGAACTAAACCTTCTATTTAAGGAGTAAAATAAAACATTTCAGAGCTTTACTGGAAAGGCTCACCCAGACTCTACTGCAGTTTGCTGTGAGGGAAAGGTTGGTTTGCTTTTTATATGATGTATTCTGTATTGCTTTATTGCTTTTTTCTTTTTTGTATACTGTAATTTGTTTTCTTTACAATGTGTTTTACTTGTATTCTGCTTTTAACTGCATATTAAAACTTGAAAAGATACCACAACTCTGTCTCTTTTGAGTCAGACAGAAATTAGAACAGGTCAATTAAGGAGTCACACATAAGGTAGAAGAGGTCAGTTAAGGTTAATCATCTGTGAACTGAGGGAGTGGAGCTAGGAACTAAACCTTCTATTTAAGGGGTAAAATAAAACATTTCAGAGCTTTACTGGAAAGGCTCACCCAGACTCTGCTGCAGTTTGCTGTGAGGGAAAGGTTGGTTTGCTTTTTATTTGTTGTATTCTGTATTGCTTTATTGCCTTTTTCTATTTTGTATACTGTGATTTGTTTTCTTTATACTGTGTTTTACTTGTATTCTGCTTTTAACTGTATATTAAAACTTGAAATGACACCAGAGCTCTGTCTCTTGTGAGTCAGACAGAACTTAGAACAGGTCAATTAAGGAGTCACACACAAGTTAGAAGAGGTTAGTTAAGTTAATCATCTGTGAACTGAGGGTGAGGAGCTAGGAACTAAACCATCTATTTAAGGGGTAAATAAAATATTTCAGAGCTTTACTGGAAAGACTCACCCAGACTCTGATGCAGTTTGCTGTTAGGGAAAGGTTTGCTTGCTTTTTATTGGTTGTATTCTGTATTGCTTTATTGCCTTTTTCTATTTTGTATACTGTGATTTGCTTTCTTTACACTGTGCTTTACTTGTATTCTGCTTTTAACTGCATATTAAAACTTGAAAAGATACCACATCTTTGTCTTTTGTAAGTCAGACAGAAATTAGAACAGATCAGTTAAGGAGTCACACATAAGTTAGAAGGGGTCAGTTAAGGTTAATCATATGTGAACTGAGGGAGTAGAGCTAGGAACTAAACTTTCTATTTAAGGGGTAAAATAAAACATTTCAGAGCTTTACTGGAAAGGCTCACCCAGACTCTGCTGCAGTTTGCTGTGAGGGAAAAGTTGGTTTGCTTTTTATCTGTTGTATTCTCTATTGCTTTATTGCCTTTTTCTATTTTGTATACTGGCATTTGTTTTCTTTACACTGTGTTCTACTTGTATTTTGCTTTTAACTGCATACTAAAACTTGAAAAGACATGACAGCTCTGTCTCTTGTGAGTCAGAGAGAAATTAGAACAGGTCAGTTAAGGACTCATGCATAAGTTCGAAGAGGTCAGTTAAGGTTAATCATCTGTGAACTTAGGGGTGGAGCTAGGAACTAAACCTTCTATTTAAGGGGTAAAATAAAACATTTTAGAGCTTTACTGGAAAGGCTCATCCAGACTCTGCTGCAGTTTACTGAGTGGAAAATGTTGGTTTGCTTTTTATTTGTTGTATTCTGTATTGCTTTATTGCCTTTTTCTATTTTGTATACTGTGATTTGTTTTCTTTACACTGTGTTTATCTTGTATTCTGCTTTTAACTGCATATTAAAACTTGAAAAGACATGACAGGTCTGTCTCTTGTGAGTCAGGCAGAAATTAGAACAGGTCTGTTAAGGAGTCACACATAAGTCCGAAGAGTTCAGCTAAGGTTAATCATCTGTGAACTGAGGGGGTAGAGCTAGGAACTAAACTTTCTATTTAAGGGGTAAAACAAAACATTTCAGAGCTTTACTGGAAAGGCTCACCCAGATTCTGCTGCAGTTTGCTGTGAGGGAAAAGTTGGTTTACTTTTTATCTGTTGTATTCTCTATTGCTTTATTGCCTTTTCCTATTTTGTATACTGGAATTTGTTTTCTTTACACCGTTTCTAATTGTATTTTGCTTTTAACTGCATACTAAACTTGAAAAGACATGGCAGCTCTGTCTCTTGTGAGTCAGAGAGAAATTAGAACAGGTCAGTAAAGGACTCACACATAAGTTCAAACAGTTCAGTTAAGGTTAATCATCTGTGAACTTAGGGGGTGGAGCTGAGAACTAAACCTTCTATTTAAGGGGTAAAATAAAACATTTCAGAGCTTTACTGGAAAGGCTCATGCTCACTCTGCTGCAGTTTACTGAGTAGGAAAGTTTGGATTGCTATTTATTTGTTGTATTCTGTATTGCTTTATTGCCTTTTTCTATTTTGTATACTGTGATTTGTTTTCTTTACACTGTGTTTTGTTTGTATTCTGCTTTTAACTGGATATTAAAACTTAAAAAAGGCACCACAGCTCTGTCTCTTGTGAGTCAGACAGAAATTAGAACAGGTCAATTAAGGAGTCACACATAAGTTAGAAGAGGTCAGTTAAGGTTAATCATCTGTGAACTGAGGGTGTGGAGCTAGGAACTAAACCTTCTATTTAAGGGTAAAATAAAACATTTCAGAGCTTTACTGGAAAGGCTCACCCAGACTCTGCTGCAGTTTGCTGTGAGGGAAAAGTTGGTTTGCTTTTTATTTGTTGTATTTTATATTGCTTAATTGCCTTTTTCTGTTTTGTATACTGTGATTTGTTTTCTGTACACTGTGTTTTAGTTCTATTCTGCTTTTAACTGCATATTAAAACTTGAAAAGACACCACAGCTCTGTCTCTTGTGAGTCAGACAGAAATGAAAACAGGTCAATTAAGGAGTCACACATGAGTTAGAAGAGGTCAGTTAAGGTTAATCATCTGTAAACTGAGGGTGTGGAGCTATTAACCATACTGTCTATTTAAAGGGTAAAATAAAACATTTCAGAGCTTTACTGGAAAGGCTCACCTAGTCTCTGCTGCAGCTTACTGTGAGAGAAAGGTTGGCTTGCTTTTTATTTGTTGTATTCTGTATTGCTTTATTGCTTTTTCTGTTTTGTAAATTATGATTTGTTTACTTTACACTGTGTTTTACTTGTATTCTTCTTTTAGCTGCATATTAAAACTTGAAAAGATACCAAAGCTCTGTCTCTTGTGAGTCAGACAGAAATTAGAACAGGTCAATTAAGGAGTCACACATAAGTTAGAAGAGGTCAGTTAAGGTTAATCATCTGTGAACTGAGGGGGTGGAGCTAGGAACTAAACCTTCTATTTAAGGGGTAAAATAAAACATTTCAGAGCTTTACTGGAAAGGCTCACCCAGACATTGCTGCAGTTTGCTGTGAGGGAAAGATTGGTTTGCTTTTTATTTGTTGTATTCTGTATTGCTTTATTGCCATTTTCTTTTTTGTATACTGTGATTTGTTTTCTTTACACTGTGTATTACTTGTATGCTGCTTGTAACTGCATACTAAAACTCGAAAAGAGACCACAGCTCTGTCTCTTGTGAGCCAGACAGAAATTAGAACAGGTCAATTAAGGAGTCACACATAAATTACAACAGGACAGGTAAGGTTAATCATCTGTGAACTGAGGGGTGGAGCTAGGAGTTAAACCTTTTATTTAAGGGGTAAGGTAAAACATTTCAGAGGTTTCCTGGAAAGGCTCACCCAAATTCTGCAGCAGTTTGCTGTGAGGAAAGGTTAGTTTGCTTTTTATTTGCTGTGTTTTGTGTTACTTGTTTCCTTTTTCTATTTTGTATACTGTGATTTGTTTTCTTTACACTGTGTATTACTTGTATTCTGCTTTTAACTGCATAATAAAATTTGAAAGACACCACAACTCTGTCTCTTTTTAGAAAGACAGAAATTAGAACAGGTCATTTAAGGAGTCACACATAAGTTAGAAGATGTCAGTTAAAGTTAATCATCTGTGAACTGAGAAGGTGGAGCTAGGAAATACACTTTCTATTTAAGGGGTAAAATAAAACATTTCAGAGCTTTACTGGAAAGGCTCACCCAAACTCTGCTGCAGTTTGCTGTGAGGGAAAGGTTGATTTGCTTTTTATTTGGCGTATTCTGTATTGCTTTATTGCCTTTTTCTATTTTGTATACTGTCATTTGCTTTCTTTACACTGTGCTTTACTTGTATTCCGTTTTTAACTGCATATTAAAACTTGAAAATACACCACAGCTTTGTCTCTTGAGAGTCAGAGAGAAATTAGAACAGGTCAATTAAGGAGACAGACATAAGTTAGAATAGGTCAGTTAAGGTTAATCATCTGTGAACTGAGAAGGTGGAGCTAGAAACTAAACCTTCTAATTAAGGGGTAAAATAAAACATTTCAAAGCTTTACTGGAAAGGCTCACCCAGACTCTGCTGCAGTTAGCTGTGAGGGAAAAGTCGGTTTGCTTTTTATTTGTTGTATTCTGTATTGCTTTATTGCCTTTTTCTATTTTGTATACTGTGGTTTGTTTTCTTTAAACTGTGTTTTAATTGTATTCTGCTTTTCACTTCATATTAAATCTTGAAAAGACACCACAGCCGTGTCTCTTGTGAGTCAGAGAGAAATTAGGACAGGTGAATTAAGGAGTCATCCATAAATTAGAATAGGTCAGTTAAGGTTAATTTTCTTCAAACTGACAGGATGGAGCTAGGAACTAAACCTTCTATTTAAGGAGTAAAATAAAATATTTCAGAGCTTTACTGGAAAGGCTCACCCAGACACTGCTGCAGTTTGCTGTGAGGGTAAGTTTGGTTTGCTTTTTATTTGTTGTATTCTGTATTGCTTTATTGCCTTTTGCAAATTTTGTATACTGTGATTTGTTTTCTTTACACCATGTTTTAGTTGTATTCTGCTTTTAACTGCATATTAAAACTTGAAAATACACCACAACTTTGTCTCTTGCGAGTCAGAGAGAAATTAGAACAGGTCAATTAAGAAGTCAGACATAAGTTAGAAGAGGTCAGCTAAGATTAATCATCAGTGAACTGAGGGGGTGGACATAGGAACTAAACCTTCTATTTAATGAGTAAAATAAAACATTTCAGAGCTTTACTGGAAAGGTTCACCCAGACTCTGCTTCAGTTTGCTGTGAGGGAAAAGTTGGTTTGCTTTTTATTTGTTGTATTTTGTATTGCCTTGTTGCCTTTTTTATTTTGTATACTGTCATTTGCTTTCTTTACCCTGTGCTTTACTTGTATTCTGTTTTTAACTGCATATTAAAACATGAAAAGACACCAGAGCTTTTGATCTTGTGAATCAGAGAGAAATTAGAACAGGTCAATTAAGGAGTCAGACATACGTTAGAAGAGGTCAGTTAAGGTTAATCATCTGTGAACTGTGAGGGTTGATATAGGAACAAAACCTTCTATTTAATGGGCATTACTGCTTTACTGGAAAGGCTCACACAGACTGTGCTGCAGTTTGCTGTGAGGGAAAGGTTGGTTTGCTTTATATTTGTTGTATTCTGTATTGCTTTATTGCTTTTTCAAATTTTGTATACTGTGGTTTGTTTTCTTTACACCATGTTTTAGTTATATTCTGCTTTTAACTGGATATTAAAACTTGAAAATACACAACAGCTCTCTCTCTTGTGAGTCAGAGAGAAATTAGAATAGGTCATTTAAGAAGTCAGACATAAGTTAGAAGAAGTCAGCTAAGGTTAATCATCTGTGAACTGAGGGGGTGGACATAGGAACTAAACCTTCTAATTAAGGGGTAAAATAAAACATTTCAGAGCTTTACTGGAAAGGCTCGCCCAGACTCTGCTGCAGTTAGCTGTGAGGGAAAAGTTGGTTTGCTTTTTACTTGTATTCTGTATTGCTTTATTCCCTTTTTCTATTTTGTATACTTTGAGTTGTTTTCTTTACACTGTGTTTTACATGTATTCTGCTTTTAACTGCATATTAAAACTTGAAAACACACCACAGCTTTGTTTCTTGTGAGTCAGTGAGAAATTAGAACAGGTCAATTAAGGAGTCAGACATAAGTTATAAGAGGTCAGTTAAGGTTAATCATCTGTGAGCTGAGGGAGTGGAGCTACGAACTAAACCTTTTATTTAATGAGTAAAATAAAACATTTCAGTGCTTTACTAGAAAAGCTCACCCATACTCTGCTGCAATTTGCTGTTAGGGAATGGTTGGTTTGCTTTTTATTTGTTTTATTCTGTATTGCTTTATTGCCTTTTTCTATTTTGTATACTGTGATTTGTTTTATTTACACTGTGTTTTACCTGTATTCTGCTTTTAACTGCATAATAAAACTTGTAAAGACACCACAGCTCTGTCTCTTGAGAGTCAGAGAGAAATTAGAACTGGTCAATTAAGGAGTCATACATATCTTAGAAGAGGTCAGTTAAGGTTAATCATCTGTGAACTGAGGGGGTGGAACTAGGAACTAAACCTTTTATTTTATGAGAAAATCAAACATGTCACAGCTTTACTGGAAATGCTCAACCAGACTCTGCTGGATTTTGCTGTGAGGGAAAGGTTGGTTTGTTTTTTATTTGTTGTATTCTGTATTGTTTTATTACCTTTTTCTTTTTTCTATACAGTGATTTGTTTTCTTTTCTCCGTGTTTTACTTGTATTCTACTTTTAACTGCATATTAAAACTTGAAAAGACACCACATCTTTGTCCGTTGTCAGTCAGAGAGAAATTAGAATAGGTCAATTAAGGAATCAGACATAAGTTAGAATAGGTCAGTTAAGGTTAATCATCTGTGAAATGAAAGGGTGGAGCTAGGAACTAAACCTTCTAATAAAGGGGTAAAATAAAACATTTCAGACCTTTACTGGAAAGGCTCACCCAGACTCTGCTGCAGACTGCTTTAACGGAAAGGTTGGTTTGCTTTTTATTTGTTGTATTCTGTATTGCTTTATTGACTTATGCAAATGTTGTATACTGTGATTTGTTTTATTTACACCATGTTTTTGTTGTATTCTGCTTTTAACTGCATATTAAAACTTGAAAATATACCACAGCTCTATCTCTTGTGAGTCAGAGAGAAATTAGAACAGGTCAATTAAAAAGTCAGACATAAGTTGGAAGAGGTCAGCTAAGATTAATCATCTGTGAACTGAGGGGGTGGACATAGGAACTAAACCTTCTATTTAATGAGTAAAATAAAACATTTCAGATCTTTACTGGAAAGGTTCACCCAGACTCTGTTTCATTTTGCTGTGAGGGAAAGGTTGGTTTGCTTTTTATTTATTGTATTCAGTATTACTTTATTGCCTTTTCCAAATTTTGTATACTGTGATTTGTTTTATTTACACTGTGTTTTACCTGTATTCTGCTTTTAACTGCATATTAAAACTTGAAAAGACACCACAGCTCTGTCTCTTCTGAGTCAGAGAGAAATTAGAACAGGTCAATTAAGGAGTCAGACATATGTTAGAAGAGGTCAGTTAAGGTTAATCATCTGTGAACTGAGGGGGTGGAGCTGGGAACTAAACCTTTTATTTAATTAATAAAATAAAACATTTCAGTGCTTTAGTGGAAAAGCTCTTTCAGACTCTGCTGCATTTTGCTGTGAGGAAAGGTTGGTTTGCTTTTTATTTGTTGTATTCTGTATTGTTTTATTACCTTTTTCTGTTTTATATACTGTTATTTGTTTTCTTTACACTGTGTTTTCCATGTATTCAGCTTTTAACTGCATATTACAACTTGAAAAGACACCACAGCTTTGTTTCTTTTGATTCAAAGAGAAATTAAAATAGGTCAATTAAAGAGTCAGACATAAGTTATAAGAGGTCGGTTAAAGTTAATCATATGTGAAATGAGGGAGTGGAGCTAGGAACTAAACCTTTTATTTAATGAGTAAAATAAAACATTTCAGTGCTTTACTGGAAAAGCTCACCCATACTCTGCTGCAATTTGCTGTGAGGGAATGGTTGGTTTCCTTTTTATTTGTTGTATTCTGTATTGCTTTATTGCCTTTTTCTATTTTGTATACTGTCATTTGCTTTCTTTACACTGTGCTTGGGATTACATCAAGGATCAGCTCTGAGTCCTTTCGTATTTGCAGTGGTGATGGACAAGTTGACAGATGAGATCAGACAGGAGGCACTGTGGACTATAATGTTTGCTGATGACATTGTGATCTGTAGTGACAGTAGGAATCAGGTTGAGGAGACTCTGGAGAGGTGGATATATGCTCTAGAGAGCAGAGGAATGAAGGTTAGCAGGGCTAAGACAGAATATATGTGTGTAAATGAGAGGGAGGGTAGAGGAATGGTGAGGATGCAGGGAGTAGAGTTGGTAAAGGTGGATGAGTTTAAGTACTTGGGATCAACAGTTCAGAGTAATGGTGAATGTAAAAGAGAGGTGAAGAAGAGAGTACAGGCAGGGTGGAATGGGCGGAGAAGAGTGTCAGTAGTGATTTGTGACAGACGGGTAACAGTAAGAGTGAAATGGAAGGTCTGCAAGACAGTAGTGAGACCTGCTATGTTATATGGGTTGGAGACAGTGGCATTGACAGAAAGGCAGGAGTCAGAGCTGGATGTATCAGAGTTAAAGATGTTAAGATTTGCACTCGGTGTGACTAGGATGGATAGCATTAGGAATCTGTATATTAGAGGGTCAGCTCATGTTGGACAGTTTGGAGACAAAGCAAGAGAGATGAGATTGCATTGGTTTGGACATGTGCTGAGGAGGGATGATGGGCATATTGTGAAAAAATGCTAAGGATGGAGCTGCCAGGTAAGAGGAAAAGAGGAAGGCCTAAGATAAGGTTTATGGATGTGGTGAGAGAGGACATGCAGGCGGTTGGTGTGACAGAGCAAGTAGCAGAAGATAGGAAGGAATGGAAAGAGATGATCCGCTGTGGCGACCCCTAATGAGAAAAGCCGAAGGATGATGATGATGATGACACTGTGCTTTACTTGTATTCTATTTTTAACTGCATATTAAAACTTGAAAAAACACCGCAGCTTTGTCTCTTGAGAGTCAGAAAGAAATGAGAACAGGTCAATTAAGGAGTCAGACATAAGTTAGAAGAGGTCAGTTAAGGTTAATCATCTGTGAACTGAGAGGGTGGAGATAGGAACTAAACTTTCTATTTAATGGTCAAAATAGAACATTTCAGAGCTTTACTGGAAAGGGTCACACAGACTCTGCTGCAGTTTGCTGTGAGGGAAAGGTTGGTTTGCTTTTTATTTGCTGTATTTTCTGTTGCTTTATTGCCTTTTTCTATTTTGTATACTGTAATTTGTTTTCTTTACACTCTGTTTTATTTGTATTATGCATTTAACTGCATAATAAAACGTGAAAGGACACCACAGCTCTGTCTCTTGTGAGTCAGAGAATAATTAGAACAGGCCAATTAAGGAGTCACACATAAGTTAGAAGAGGTCATTTAAGCTTAATCATCTGTGGACTGAGATGGCGGAGTTATGAACTAAACCTTCTATTTAAAGGGTAAAATAAAACATTTCAGAGCTTTACTGGAAAAACTCACCCAGACTTTGCTGCAGTTTGCTGTGAGGGAAAAGTTAGTTTGCTTTTTATTTGTTGTATTCTGTATTGCTTTATTGCCTTTTTCTATTTTGTAAACTGTGATTTGTTTTCTTTACACTGTGTTTTACATGTATTCTGCTTTTAACTGCATATTAAAACTTGAAAAGACACCACAGCTTTATCTCTTGTGAGTCAGAGAGAAATTAGAACAGGTCAATTAAGGAGACAGACATAAGTTATAAGAGGTCAGTTAAGGTTAATCATCTGTGAACTGAGGGAGTGGAGCTAGGAACTAAACCTTTTATTTAATGAGTAAAATAAAACATTTCAGTGCTTTACTGGAAAAGCTCACCCATACTCTGCTGCAATTTGCTGTGAGGGAATGGTTGGTTTGCTTCTTATTTGTTGTATTCTGTATTGCTTTATTGCCATTTTCTATTTGGTATACTGTCATTTGCTTTCTTTACACTGTGCTTGGAATTACATCAAGGATCAGCTCTGAGTCCTTTCTTATTTGCAATGGTGATGTACAAGTTGACTGATGAGATCAGACAGGAGGCCCCGTGGACTATGATGTTTGCAGATGACATTGTGATCTGTAGTGAGAGTAGGAATCAGGTTGAGGAGACTCTGGAGAGGTGGAGATATGCTCTAGAGAGCAGAGGAATGAAGGTCAGCAGGGCTAAGACTATAAGAATTTTTGTGTGTAAATGAGAGGGAGGGTAGTGGAATGGTGAGGATGGAGGGAGTAGAGTTGGTAAAGGTGGACGAGTTTAAGTAGTTGGGTTCAACAGTTCAGAGTAATGGTGAATGTGGAAGAAAGGTGAAGAAGAGAGTACAGGCAGGGTGGAATGGGTGGAAAAGAGTGTCAGGAGTGATTTGTGACAGACGGGTATCAGTAAGAGTGAAATGGAAGGTCTACAAGACAGTAGTGAGACCAACTATGTTATATGGGTTGGAGACAGTGGCATTGACAAAAAGGCAGGAGTCCGAGCTGTATGTGGCAGAGTTAAAGATGTTAAGATTTGCACTCGGTGTGACTAGGATGGATAGGATTAGGAATCAGTATATTAGAGGGTCAGCTCATGTTGGACAGTTTGGATACAAAGCAAGAGAGACGAGATTGCATTGGTTTGGACATGTGCTGAGGAGGGATGATGGGTATATTTGGAAAAAGATGCTAAGGATGGAGCTGCTTGGTAAGAGGAAAAGAGGAAGGCCTAAGATAAGGTTTATGGACGTTGTGAGTGAGGACATGCAGGCGGTTGGTGTGACAGAGCAAGATGCAGAGGATAGGAAGAAATTGAAAGAGATGATCCACTGTGGCGACCCCTAATGGGAAAAGCCGAAAGATGATGATGATGATGATGATGATGATGACACTGTGCTTTACTTGTATTCTGTTTTTAACTGCATATTAAAACTTGAAAAGACACCACAGCTTTGTCTCTTGAGAGTCAGAGAGAAATTAGAACAGGTCAATTAAGGAGTCAGACATAAGTTAGAATAGGTCAGTTAAGGTTAATCATCTGTGAACTGAGAGGGTGGAGCTAGAAACTAAACCTTCTAATTAAGGGGTAAAATAAAACATTTCAGAGCTTTACTGGAAAGGCTCACCCAGACTCTGCTGCAATTAGCTGTGAGGGAAAGGTCAGTTTGCTTTTTATTTGTTGTATTCTGTATTGCTTTATTGCCTTTTTCTATTTTGTATACTGTGGTTTGTTTTCTTTAAACTGTGTTTTAGTTGTATTCTGCTTTTCACTTCTTATTAAATCTTGAAAAGACACCACAGCCGTGTCTCTTGTGAGTCAGAGAGAAATTAGGACAGGTGAATTAAGGAGTAACCCATAAATTAGAATATGTCAGTTAAGGTTAATTATCTGCAAACTGACGGGGTGGAGTTAGGAAATAAACCTTCTATTTAAGGAGTAAAATAAAACATTTTCAGAGCTTTACTGGAAAGGCTCACCCAGACTCTGCTGCAGTTTGCTGTGAGGGTAAGGTTGGTTTGCTTTTTATTTGTTGTATTCTGTATTGCTTTATTGCCTTTTGCAAATTTTGTATACTGTGATTTGTTTTCTTTACACAATGTTTTAGTTGTATTCTGCTTTTAACTGCATATTAAAACTAGAAAATGCACCACAACTTTGTCTCTTGTGTGTCAGAGAGAAATTAGTACAGGTCAATTAAGAAGTCAGACATAAGTTAGAAGAGGTCAGCTAAGATTAATCATCTGTGAACTGAGGGGTGGACATAGGAACTAAACCTTCTATTTAATGAGTAAAATAAAACATTTCAGAGCTTTACTGGAAAGGTTCACCCAGACTCTGCTTCAGTTTGCTGTGAGGGAAAAGTTGGTTTGCTTTTTATTTGTTTTATTGTGTATTGCCTTATTGCCTTTTTTATTTTGTATACTGTCATTTGCTTTCTTTACACTGTGCTTTACTTGTATTCTGTTTTTAACTGCATATTAAAACATGAAAAGACACCAGAGCTTTTGCTGTTGTGAGTCTTAGAGAAATTAGAACGGGTTAATTAAGTAGTCAAACATAAGTTAGAAGAGGTCAGTTAAGGTTAATCATCTGTGAACTGTGAGGGTAGAGATAGGAACAAAACCTTCTATTTAAGGGCAAAATAAAACATGTCAGAGCTTTACTGGAAAGGCTCACACAGACTCTGCTGCAGTTTGCTGTGAGGGAAAGGTTGGTTTGCTTTTTATTTATTGTATTCTGTATTGCTTTATTGCCTTTTTCAAATTTTGTATACTGTGATTTGTTTTATTTACACTGTGTTTTACCTGTATTCTGCTTTTAACTACATATTAAAAGTTGAAAAGACACCAGAGCTCTGTCTCTTGTGATTCAGAGAAAAATTAGAAAAGGTCAATTAAGGAGTCAGACATTTGTTAGAAGAGGTCAGTTAAGGTTAATCATCTGTGAACTGAGTGGGTGGAGCTAGGAACTAAACCTTTTATTTAATTAATAAAATAAAACATTTCAGTGCTTTAGTGGAAAAGCTCTCCCAGACTCTGCTGCATTTTGCTGTGAGGGAAAGGTTGGTTTGCTTTTTATTTGTTGTACTCTGTATTGTTTATTGCCTTTTTCTATTTTGTATTCTTTGATTTGTTTTCTTTACACCGTGTTTTACTTGTATTCTACTTTTAACTGCATATTAAAACTTGAAAATACACCACAGCTCTGTCTCTTGTGAGTCAGAGAGAAATTAGAATAGGTCAATTAGGAAGTCAAACATAAGTTAGAAGAGGTCAGCTAAGGTTAATTATCTGTGAACTGAGGGGTGGACATAGGACCTAAACCTTCTATTTAATGAGTAAAATAAAACATTTCAGAGCTTTACTGGAAAGGTTCACCCAGACTCTGCTTCAGTTTGCTGTGAGGGAAAGGTTGGTTTGCTTTTTATTTGTTGTATTCTGTATTGCTTTATTGCCTTTTTCTATTTTGTATACTGTCATTTGCTTTCTTTACACTGTGCTTTACTTGTATTCTGTTTTTAACTGCATATTAAAACTTGAAAAGACACCACAGCTTTGTCTCTTGTGAGTCAGAGAGAAATTAAAACAGGTCAATTAAGGAGTCAGACATAAGTTAGAAGAGGTCAGTTAAGGTTAATCATCTGTGAACTGAGAGGGTGGAGATAGGAACTAAACTTTCTATTTAATGGGCAAAATAAAACATTTCAGAGCTTTACTGGAAAGGGTCACACAGACTCTGCTGCAGTTTGCTGTGAGGGAAAGGTTGGTTTGCTTTTTATTTGTTGTATTCTCTATTGGTTTATTGCATTTTTTTATTTTGTATACTGTGATTTGTTTTCTTTATATTGTGTTTTACTTGTATTCTGCTTTTAACTGCATATTAAAACTTGAAAATACACCACAGCTCTGTCCATTGTCAGTCAGAGAGAAATTAGAACAGGTCAATTAAGGAGTCACACATAAGTTAGAATAGGTCAGTTAAGGTTAATCATCTGTGAACTGAGAGGGTGGTGCTAGGAACTAAACCTTCTAATAAAGGAGTAAAATAAAACATTTCAGAGCTTTACTGGAAAGGCTCACCCAGACTTTGCTTCAGTTGGCTACGAGGGAAAGGTTGGTTTGATTTTTATTTGTTGTATTCTATGTTGCTTTGGGCAGCCATGGTGGTGCAGTGGTTAGCATTGTCGCCTCACAGCAAGAGGTTCTCCAGTTTGATCCTCTGCTGGGGAGACTTCTGTGCAGACTCTGCATGTCCTCCCTGTGGTTGCATGGGTTTCCTCCGGGTGCTCCGGTTTCCTCCCACATCCCAAAGACATGCTGCAGGTGAATTGGACACTCTAAATTGGCCCTAGGTGTGAGTGTGTGTGTGCCTTCTGTGGAAGGTTGTCCGCAGGGCTGGCAACTTGACACTGTAAAAACTCCACTGCCAATCATGAGCGGATGGGTGATCCGCTGTGGTGACCCCTAACCGGGAAAAAGCCGAAAGAAGAAGAAGAAGAAGTATTCTGTATTGCTTTGTTGCCTTTTTCTATTTTGTATACTGTGATTTGTTTTCTTTGCACTGTGTTTTAGTTGTATTCTGCTTTTAACTTCATATTAAATCTTGAAAAGACACCACAGCCATGTCTCTTGTGAGTCAGAGAGAAATTAGGACAGGTGAATTAAGGAGTCACCCATAAGTTAGAATAGGTCAGTTAAGGTTAATTATCTGCAAACTGATGGGGTGGAGCTAGGAACTAAACCTTCTATTTAAGGAGTAAAATAAAACATTTCAGAGCTTTACTGGAAAGGCTCACCCAGACTCTGCTGCAGTTTGCTGTGATGGAAAGGTTGGTTTGCTTTTTATTTGTTGTATTCTGTATTGCTTTATTGCCTTTTGCAAATTTTGTATACTGTGATTTGTTTTCTTTACACCGTGTTTTAGTTGTATTCTGCTTTTTAACTGCGTATTAAAACTTGAAAATACACCACAGCTCTGTCTCTTGTGAGTCAGAGAGAAATTAGAACAGATCAATTAAGAAGTCAGACATAAGTTAGAAGAGGTCAGCTAAGGTTAATCATCTGTGAACTGAGGGGTGGACATAGGAACTAAACCTTCTATTTAATGAACAAAATAAAACATTTCAGAGCTTTACTGGAAATGCTCACCCAGACTCTGCTGCAGTTTGCTGTGAGGGAAAGGTTAGTTTGCTTTTTATTTGGTGTATTTTCTATTGCTTTATTGTCGTTTTCTATTTTGTATACTGTGATTTGTTTTCTTTCCACTCTGTTTTACTTGTATTCTGCTTTTAACTGCATATTAAAACTTGAAAGTACACCACAGCTCTGTCTCTTGTGAGTCAGAGAAAAAATTAGAACAGACCAATTAAGGAGTCACGCATAAGTTAAAAGAGGTCATTTAAGCTTAATCATATGTTGACTGAGGTGATGGAGCTATGAACTGAACCTTCTATTTAAAGGGTAAAATAAAACATTTCAGAGCTTTATTGGAAAAGCTCACCCAGATTCTGCTGCAGTTTGCTGTGAGGGAAAAGTTGGTTTGCTTTTTATTTGTTGTATTCTGTATTGCTTTATTGCCTTTTTCTATTTTGTATACTGTGATTTGTTTTCCTTACACTGTGTTTTACATGTATTCTGCTTTTAACTGCATATCAAAATTTGAAAAGACATCACAGCTTTGTCTCTTGTGAGTCAGAGAGAAATTAGAACAGGTCAATTAAGGAGTCAGACATAAGTATAAGAGGTCAGTTAAGGTTAATCACCTGTGAACTGAGGGGGTGGAGCTAGGAACTAAACCTTTTATTTAATGAGTAAAATAAAACATTTCAGTGCTTTACTGGGAAAGCTCACCCAGACTCTGCTGCAATTTGCTGTGAGGGAATGGTTGGTTTGCTTTTTATTTGTTGTATTCTGTATTGCTTTATTGCCTTTTTCTATTTTGTATACTGTGATTTGTTTTATTTATACTGTGTTTTACCTGTATTCTGCTTTTTTAACTGCATATTAAAACTTGAAAAGACACCACAGCTCTGTCTCTTTTGAGTCAGATAGAAATTAGAACAGGGCAACTAAGGAGTCAGACATTTGTTAGAAGAGGTCAGTTAAGGTTAATCATCTGTGAACTGAGGGGTGGACATAGGAACTAAACGTTCTATTTAAGGAGTAAAATAAAACATTTCAGAGCTTTACTGGAAAGGCTCACACAGACTCTGCTGCAGTTTGCTGTGAGGGAAAGGTTGGTTTGCTTTTTATTTATTATATTCTGTATTGCTTTATTGCCTTTTTCAAATTTTGTATACTGTGATTTTTTTTTTTACACTTTGTTTTATTTCTATTCTGCTTTTTACTGCATGTTAAAACGTGAAAAGACATGACAGCTCTGTTTCTTGTGAGTCAGAGACAAATTATTTCCACCCTCCCTCCTCGTTACTGTTGCATTCTTAATTACCACTGTCTTTGTAGTTTCCTTCCCCATTTGTTAATTTGATGATATATCTTATTTCCTCTCTGTTTTTACTGGTTGGTGTGAATAAGCACAAAATTATCATTTTGTGAAATCACTCCGCTTCAACTATTTAAATTTATTGGCCATCCTACTCCATTCCATAGTACCAGAATAAATAAGTGACCACCCACTTTCTATCTATTTTGCTGTTTGAAAAATAGTGACTATCAACTAAAACTTAACTTTTTAGACTGGTAAAACTGAAGTTACCTACTTTCACATCTAACTCCTCTTCTGTACACTGCAGTGATTAGGGTAAACCATTTTTTTTCCATCTTATCTTTAAGCATATCTTTAAGTATCTATTGCAAGACCACCAGTGATTGGAGAGCCCACATTCTGCCTCTCAGTAGTCATCTTGGGGTTATTGCTTCTGTTTTCTCCTGGTGAGAGAAGGAGTGCTGTTACATTATTTCCTGGAGACTGCTGATCACCAGAAAGCTTAATTACTGATTTATAGGTGAGAGCTTGGAATCTGTGCTTATATTCTGATCCTGGTGAGGGTAGGAGCAGAGTGCATTGATTCTGGACTCTTTCTGGCTTGAGAGTGAGTGTCTGTGCTTAACTTTCCTGATTGGTCTGGTTGATATTCGAGGCATCTACCAGAAAAAAGCTACAATCCTGCAGACCCCTGCAACATCTTGAACAAGACTGTGGATCATCAAATACGCCATGGCCTGCTTCTCTTCTTGGGATTAGTGCTAACATTTTGCTTCTGGTGAGAGAAGAAGCAAAGGAGTATTGTATCCCAACAGAGTGAAGCTGTGCTGAAATCAGCATTAGTAGCAGCCAGATAGTAGTCATTCATGCAACTCTCCTCTTTTCATCATTCTTGACAAGCTAATTCTTTGTTTTCAGTAAGTACTGCTTGATTTCTTTCTAACTTTAGAATATCTGCCTAAATACTTCAGCCTTAAATTTTCAGTGTCTATGTATTAGTTTCCCTTCAAGTGTTTGGCAGTGCTCTGTACAGACTCAGACACTTTGAGTGACATTTTTCCTGTAAAAGACTTCAGTACTTAATATATTGAGCTCCTCATATCCAGACATGCCTAAGGGTCAGTTCCCTGTGCTTTCTCCTGTGAACCTGGTGAACTTGGGCATCCTGAGGCAATATTGCAACTGCCTCATGTTCACAGACAACCCTCTTCTCTTACCTTCCAACACTATGACTTGTGAGAGATGCACATATATAGCCAAATTGGAAGCCAAGCACTCTCCAGCCAAGACTGGATTAGCCAGTCAAGAGTAGAAGGTTAACACCTGCACCACACCACATTCAACACATAGCCCTCCAGAGCTTACACCATCACAACCCTCACATGGTAACACAAAACACACACCTACTTTTGTGGAGGCTCTCTATAAAAATCTGCACAAACAAGAAAGACCTCTGAGGCAGAAATGTAAACAATCACCACATCCCAGCACAAACCATGAGACCCATAACTCACATAAACAGTGTGCCACTCAACCAAACCCCATATGGCAAAGCAACTTACCCAATACACTAGTCAGCGGTGACTCAATAGTAAGGCACACTGATGTCCCACTCACTAGGTTGAATAAGGAGAAAGTTACAGTCAGCTGCCTGTCGGGTGCCAGGATTGCCACATAATGCATGCACTAAGGTCACTTCACAACAGGTACAAATATGACTCTGTCATTGTCCATGTTGGTGTGAATGACCTGAGACATACCTCCCTGAACTACATAAAAAGAGACATAGAGGAGCTCTCGGATCTTTTATCCCAGGCAGGTATGACCCTAGCTCTGAGCATTATTCTACCGTCACCCAGAATTATACCACAGTGCAAGCAGATAATGATTGACTTCAACAATTGGCTAAGTTTCTAGTGTCATTCTAAGGGGATCCAGTATCTATCTTCCTGGGATGACATGATTGATAGACCTCAATGCTTTGCCAGAGATGGCCTGCACCTGTCACCCCAGGGATTCTGGATACTGGCTAAGGCTCTTGTCACCCCTATAGTGCCTTTTTTAGGCAATGTTCTGAAGATAAAATTGCCACCGTAACATCTACAAGCAAACAAAATCTAAGGGTTATGCTACTCAAAGCTAGAAGTCTAAATCTCAAAATGCTCTCACTCGAAGCACTCCTTAAAATGGCGAACACTGACATCTGTGCAGTGACCAAGACCTGGCTCAAGGCTCCAGAGAGTACCCCTGCACTACCAGGCTATAATTCATACCACACCTTTCAGTCCCTAGACATGGACTGAAGCATTAAAGGTGGTGGTGTCTCCATATTCATAAATGATATGCACACCTCCAGACTAGTAACCCAACATAATGCATCAGAGATACACCAGGTCTAACTATCACTGGGGTAAAACTGCAATCCAGGTTGTAGCCTACTATAGATCCCCCACCATGTCCCAGGACTCCCACTCCACATTCCTAAACACACTGGAAAATATTAGGGTACAACCCATACCCTTATACTGGGAGACTTTATCTATCCTTCCATTAACTGGGAAAATTACTCATGTACCAGCACACTTGCTCAACGTTTTCTGGAATTCATTAATTCCAATGCCCTGGACCAACTCATTCTTATCTCCACCAGAGGTAGAAGCATCCTTGACCTGGTCATTACTAACATGGTGACTGCTGCTCTACACCAGTAATCAACTCCTTCCTGGTCAGATCTGACCACAAGCTAATCACCATGGATATCAACATCCCGCCCTCACCCCCCTAAAAGAAACCACCATAAAAAACTTCTCCAAAGCCAATGTTGGTCTTCTAAAAACAGAAGTGGCTAACTTCACGACACCCATGCAAATGGAAATTAGGTGCATGACTGCTGAATCATACACCAGTGCAGTGTATAAGCACATACACAAGTGCATGGAACGGGCCATACCAAACAGAACCAAGACACTCTCCTCCAAAAAAAGGAAGCCAATCTGATGGTCCCCCACCATATACAAACTCTACAACAGAAGGAAAGAACTGTTGCAGAAAAGGGTGAATTCCCAAGGCTGGAAAAACTACCTTGTTAGCTTCAGCAAAAAACTGAGATCCATCATCAAATCCTCTAAAGCTAGCTACAAAAACAAAATTGCTGCAGATTCTAAAGACAGCCACAAGGCATTCTATAGTTATGTCAAGAATCTACATGGCAATACCCAGATTGCTCTGAGTTACAGCACTATGACAATACATACACAAAACCAACTGATATTGCCAACATATTGGCCGACAGGTTCAGTGCGAAACTTGCCCCCCTTTCACCCCCTAAAGTGCCTATCACAATACCTGAGGAATGCCAAGTCCCTATTATCACAGCTACACAGGTAAAAAATGCACTGTCCAAAGCCAAGAATACTGCTTCCATGGGACATGATAATATCCCTGACTGTGTTCTACATGAATTACAAAGTGAACTGGTACCACACCTGAGTACCCGGTTCAATCACAACCTCATTTCAGGCTTTGTTCCTACCGAATGGTGCACTGCTATGGTCATCCCACTCCACAAATGAGCAGCGACTACAGACCCTGGGAACTGCCACCCCATTAGTCTGACAAGTCTGATATGTAAGGCTATGGAGCGCATCATCATGGACCTTATGGACCCCACACAGTTTGGGTTTGTGAAAGGTAGATCAAGTCTGCCCAGCCTAATAGACTTCTTCAAGTCTGTCACCAGCACTATGGATAAGGGCAAGGTAGTTCACACAGCCTACCTCAATCTTGCTAAGGCCTTCGACACCACCCCTCACTCAGGAATCATAGATAGACTCAATAAACTAGGCATAAACCCCTATGTCATAAGATGGCTTGCCATCTGGCTCACTGATAGAACCCACACTGTGAAAGTACTGCACTCCAAATCTGACTACCGACCAGTTACAAGTGGTGCCCCACAGGCATCTGTCCTAGGTCCTCTCCTGTTTGGCATATACTTATCTGAAGTTCAAGTCAACACAAAGGGACTCTGGCTGACCAAGTTCGCAGATGATTGCAAACTGGGAGCCATTATTGATTCTCCAACTGATGTAGACATTCTACAAAAAGGCCTCACTGACACCAATGACTGATGCCAGAACCATGGCCTTATGCTCAGTTGCAAAAAGTGCATTGTCATCCCCTTTGGGAAAAATTTGGTGCCCATGAACTACCACATAGGTGGTAGTCCACTAAACACTGAAGGCGTGATAAGAGACCTGGGGACACAGGTTGACAACAACCTCTCCTTTGATAACCACATTGCCACTGCAGTCAGAAAGTCCTTCTATGTGGCACATCTCATTACAAAAGATTTTTCATTCAGGAAAAAAGAGGTTATAATCCCTCTCTACTCATCCCTCATTAGACCTATTATAGAATATAATGCACCATTTGGTATGTACCGCACTAGACACCTGCAACAACTGGAAAGTCCACAAAAATACCTCACTAAGAGGCTCTTAGGCTTTCAACACATGCCCTATATGGACTGACTCAAAAAGCTCCAACTATACTCTGTCTACGTAGAGGCGATGCTTGACCTACAAAGCCATTTCTGACCTGGAGCTGCTAGATATGCTACATCCAAAGAAATCCCAGTCCCTCTGTGCCACATGCTCTAGGGACCGAAACCTCATCGCCACAATGAACAGAACATGCTGGAGGGACAGGTTCCTAACCCAGAGACTTCCTATACTCTAGAACAAACTTCCCATTCACGTCAAGCAGAGCACTTCACTGATCCTCTTTAAGAGAAATCTTGATGAGTAGATAGGCAATAGGAAGTTCACCCCAGGGATCATTTCAGTTGGCTTGTTTGACAGGGGCACTGGGAACTAACTTTGGATGGCATGATGCCAGGGAATCTTCTTGGGCTAGACTTATATAGGCTCCAGGGCCATTAGACTAGTACACGCCTATGAGCATCAGAATCAGAGTGGGAGGGACTGCTGCCACCATGTCCACCTGTGAGGAAAAAACAACATATGTAAATTTCTACCTGCACTATAAGGTTTGCTGGTATACACACCACACACACACACACACACACACACACACACACACACACACACACACACACACACACACACACACACACACACACACACACACACACACACACACACACACAGGTGAGGTGCCTCAAAGGCATTACACAGACCTCACATTAGCTGACTGGGGACATTCACAACACAAAGTCAGACAATAACATACACACTCTGGACAGCCCCTCAGCATCATGCATTGCAGCCCTTTCCAATTACTGTACCACAACAAAATGATACAAAACTGAAAAACTGAAAAGTACCAGTGCTACCAAAAGATGCAGCCGACAATGTTTTTTTCCAATTACTGTTACTACTAATATACATGTCTGGTATATGTGAGTGGTGTTAATAGGTGATGGTCCTTGACCTAGCACACACTGCACCCGTGTAAATTATTGCTGTTCACCTGTATAGCACTCTGGTAACTCTTGCACAACATACCTCCCAACTGTACAGAGTTTTGCTGAATGTCTACATGTGTGGCTCATATGTTTGGTCTGTTCCTCATAACTCTTGTGCTAGTCTGATACATTACTGGGTTGACGTGTGGATTGGTGCCACTAATTAATGTCCTAATTTGAGGTGCAGACTGCATAACCTGCAATACATGTATGTTAAAACAAAGTCGGTTACTCAAACAACTTCCAAAGCTTACAGTGGATATAGTAAGGGTGCACACACCTGTTAACATGTCAGGTTATTGTTATATATCACATGAGACCTCAGAAAGCAGGTCATAACATTTCCATAATTTCATATGACATATAGCCTGTGCAATCCAACTGAAGAACATACACATCAGTTACAGGTAACATATGGTAAATGAAATAGGTACAATAGGCTGGCTGCATGAGTGTGCACCCCCTTAAAGTAATACTCCGGTAAAGCACCTTTTGATTTAATCACAGCATTCAGTCACCTTAGGAAGGTGTCTATCAGCATGGCACATCTTGACTTGTCAAAGTTTGCACACTCTCCCTTGCAAAACACCTCCAACTATATCAGATTGCAATGGCATCTTCTGTGCACTGCCCTTTTCAGGTCACCCTGCATATATCCTATTGGATATAGGTAAGGGCTCTGACTGGATCAGGGCAGAACATTGCATGTGTTCTAGTGAAGCCATCCTTTTGTTGGTTTGTATGTATGGTTTGGGCCATTGTTGTGTGGAAAGGTGGAATTCCTTACCATCCACAGCTATGTGGCAGACACCAGAAGGATTGGAGCCACAAGGGACCCATGTTTGGAACTGTTCATAATCCCCTCCAACTTGGCTACAGCCCCAGTTCCAGCTTGTGAACAGCAACCCGAAAGCAGGACACAGCCATCACCATGCTTCACTGTGGGGGTGGTGTTGTTGTGGTGATGTGCAGTGGTTTTAATGCGTCAAACAAACCTGTCAGAATTGTGGCCAAAGAGTTCAACCATGGTCCCATATTACCAGAACACATTTTCTCACTTGCTTTTTAGAGAACTGATATATTGTTTTCAGACTTTCTCCAGGCCTGGATATTTTTTGGTGTGAGGAACTGCTGCCATCTTCCAACCCTACCCTATAGGCAAGACATATGGAGACCATGAAAGATTGTTGTGACATGTAGTACACACCCAGTACTTGCTGGAGATGCCTGCTACTCCTTCACTGTTGCTGTAGGGCTCCTGGCAGCTGCCATGGCCAGTTTTGGTCTTGTATTCTAATAGAATTTGGTGGGATGTCCACGCCTTTGCAGTGTCACTGTAGCCCCATATTTTCACCACCTTTTGATGACTGTCTGCACTGTGTTCCATGATATGGGCAATGCTATGGAAATGTTTTGGTACCCTTCTCCAGGCTAATACATCTCAAACATGTGGTCCCTTAGCAGCTTCGTCAGCTCTATGTGGACCATGGCTGTTGCTGTAGCAGGCAATTGTGTATATGTTAAGATAATCCTGGCAGGACAGTTGACCGTTATTTGCTGTTAATCAAGGAGTCTCTGTAATTGATGGCAAGTCTGTACCCAATAAGATGTACTGCTTTAGTTATATCAAAAGCTGCCTCAACACATTAGTAGCTTCAGCCTGTGCACACATATGCATCTAGGTTGTTGTACTGTTGTTATGTGTCATTATTGTTCCCATAACAGATTTGTTTGCTTTACAATTGAATTGTACAGGTTATAGGTCACATGAAAGGTTGGTAGTATTTTGAAATTATCTGTTGTGCTCTCATTTTTGTATATCACAAATTCCTGGCATTCTAACGTGTGTGTACACCATTTATATGCACTGCATACTACAAATTTATACAATATGACTCTAGTTTTGGGCCTTTGTTCACCCATTTTGTCAATCTTTGTCCAGATGTCCTGCAGTGACAGGTTGTGAGGTATGCTACAGATATGTGACATCTCCTGCAAATAGGCCCCTGTGATGACCACCGTGATGCAATGCAGTAAACACAAGTGAACATGCAGATATTCCCAAATGGCTGAGTGCAACAGTTGTGTGCATGGTCAGATGCATTAACTTTAGCATACCTTGGATATTGGTGAGCCACAACAGGAAAATCCCATACTTACCAGCTTCAGGCTGCTATCCCATGTGCAGACAAGAAGGGCCTCTATAGTTGTAAGGGAAAGGTATTGTCAGCAGATTCACATTAGGCATTGGTACAAGATGAATGCTACATTTCTGCACAGGTACAGTACACACTATGATATTACACAATTTGATGTCCTTCACTATAGATGTGCACTTGGTGCATTACTAAACCCCACCCACTAATCCATTTTGCACTGACATATGCATCTAGAGACTCTATAGAAGACAGTTTAAATGCTACCTTATTACATTGATGTGCAGTTTAGCCTTACCTGGATGCTCCTCGCCTGTTGCCTGGGTGCCACCCACCTCCATGACTGCTGTTTCCCATGTTTGAAGTTGTGTGGGGGCTAAGGTTGACAAGGAGCCCCTCTGTTGCCATAAGTGGGGCCTGTGGGGCTGGCTCTCATCAGTAACAGTACGGTCTGTCACTACAGCAGCAGCCCTTTGCCGGGCACAATGTATCAGGTCAATTGCTCTATGCCTGACTTGATCATATGTGCGTCGATGGTGGCCCAAGATGTTCACTCTGTGGATGATCTCATCACACAGGGCAGTCTGCTCCCACAGATTTTGCCAGCTACAGCCAAAAAAGATGGGATAGTTTAAGATTACAGCTTCTGGGATGTCTGCTGTGTCCCCATTGTTGTAAAGTAGTTGCCGCTGCATGGCACCTGGAAGACATAAACAGGGAAATACATCACAGGACCTCAGACACTGCCCAGAGTTTTTTACAGAGCCAGCACATGAATATTGACTATCATTAACCAACACTTACAAACACATCATACCCCTGTACCTAGCAGTACTGTATGAACATGCATTGTACTCCTGGTCCTGATGTGTCATGTTCCCCTCAATGAGGGCCAGTAGATTGCATAAACCACCATTCATCATTCATGTTTGTGTAGAGGGATGACAGGGGCCATGATCCTTGCAGATGGGATGTCAATGGTGCTCAGGCTTTGCTTGCATACAGTGTGCAATGGAGCTGGAAGCATATGCCCGGGTTCATGTAGGATGCAGACAGGAATGCTATCAGGTCTCAAGGAGACTTATTTTTGCTAACTTTGATTAGGCAGTTTGCACCTGATCCATGATGATGAAGGGAGGGGTGCATGTGTTGTGCATGTCCATCTATACTGATGGTGAGCCAGGGAGGGATGTGTATGTGCTGTGATTGACCACCCTTACAGGGTGGGCTGCATTATTGCCCCTGAGACTGCAGACATATGTGAAGATGGTCTTGTGATTGCCCTTAGTGGATGTGTCCAATTTGTATTCATAGTTAGCCTTACAGTAAGCCACCTGTGACCTAATATGTTCATTCAGACAAAAGTTGACATGCTGCCCAGTTGGTGCCTGCTCCTACTTTGCCCTGTACAGCCAATATAGCATCCCATTATGTGCTTTGTGCATTGCTGCTGTCCAGCAAAGGGAGTTACTCTACTTTGGTGGAGACAGGTTTTACAAGTAAGGTATTGCTGAGGCCATATAGCTATGTGGGTGGTCATATATCTGTTTGTAGTAGGCATGGACACAAGGTCATAACACAGTTGGGCACCTCTACAATTTCAATGTGATACCCATGCTTATTCTAGTACCCATGTCTGTGTCAGGGCAATGCCACAACCAGTAGCTGTAGAAGTGCAACTCTGTTGGATGCACAGAAACTAAGGTTACACATGTGTACAACATGTACAGCTTATTTTCCTGATGATTTGCATCCCATGCCATTTGTTATTAGGCAGCCAGGTATACCTACTCATACATAGATATGCACAGGTAATACCGGCTATACATTTCTGTTCTATGTCAGTATGACACACTGTAATGACACTCTTGCTGCCCAGTCATTCCTGTCAACCTGTTAGGGCAGGACATGTGGAAGATGTCATACATACATGGTGGGCTATGGGCCAAGATTAGTGACACTTTCTTCATATTGATGTAACATGTATTTTATTTGATAGTACAGTAGCCTTTGCATTCACAGACATACTGTGGAGGATGTCCACCGCTGATATGGCAGGCAGAGAGGAGAAAGGCTAGGAGTGTGGTAGTCAGGGTAGGACCTTTTAAGAATGCAAGTATGACTGGTATGGGGATAGAGCTAACCTATATGAGAGGAAAGGTGGATATATTGTGTGTACCAGATACCAGATGGAAGGGGGGTATGGCTGCATGTATCAGAGTCGGGTACAAATAGTTCTATTATGGTGTGTCTGGGGGTGGACAAGGTGTAGGGGTTAACCTGAAGGAACATTATGCCAAGGGTGTTTTTGGAGGTGATAAGAGTGTTGGGTAGAGTGATGTTTATGAGGCTGGGTATTGACAGTATAATGATGACAGTTGTAAGTGCATATGCTCCACTAGTTGCATGTGTGATGGGTGAGACAGGAGTACTTTGGAGTGGTTGGATGAAGTGGTGATGAGTATACCCAAGGGTATGGCAGCAGATTTCAATGTGCAAGTTGGTGAAGGGAACAGAGAGTTTGCAAAAGAGGTTGGACATGGCTGTGGTGAATATTTATGTTTACAAGACCAAGGGGCATGGGGTGACATTCAAGAGTGGAACAGGGCTTGATGTGCCATCTGGACAGAGGAAGGAAGATAAGGAGACCTGGTGGTGGAATGAGGGAGTAAAGGGGAGTATACAGAGAAAGAGGTTGGCGAAAGAGAAGTGGGATTGTCAGCCAGATGAAGAAAGTAGACAGGAGTATAGGGAAATGGGGTGCATGGCAAAGAGAGTGGTGGCAAAGGCTAAGGATGGGGAATCTGAAGGGTTGTATGTATGGATGGACACCAAGGATGTAGGATAGGACTTGTACCAACTGGCTAGACAGAGGCACATAGCTAGGAAGGATGTTCAGCAAATAAGGGTCATAAAGGGTAATGGTGGAAATGTACTTACAAGCAAAGAGAGTGTGCAGAGCAGATGGAAACAGTACTTTGATGGGCTGTTGAATGAGGAGAATGAGAGAGAGAGAGAGAGAGAGAGAGAGAGAGAGAGATGGTTGGATGATGTGGATATGGTGAATCAGGAAGATCAACAGAGTATCAAGGGTGAAATAAGGATAGCTATGAAGAGGTTTAAGAATGGAAAGGCTGTTGGTCCAGATGATATACCTATGGAAGTAGCGGGCCTAGCCGTGTCATAGTCAATATTGTTCAACACACACTCCAGTAGTAGTCGTATGTGAGTCATCCTTTCCTGGGGTGACTCAGGGACCTGAGTTGTATTCTATGTCAATGCAGACAGACACAGATGCTATGGCCATAGGTTCTGATCTTCAATATATCAGTACAGCAAGTCTTGTTGAGACATATATGTTAAACTTC
>NC_056739.1:1399796551-1399801551 GCF_019279795.1 Protopterus annectens | reverse complement strand
AACTCTGGACACTCTATGAATATCTCAACAGTCGTACGGTATGTCTGCAAATAACTGTTGTTTACATTTAACAGTGCCGTAATGGCATTTTCTGAGTGCAGGGGTTGTGCTACATGTGTGGACATTACTGTAACATGCCCCCTGCACTCGTTCATGGATTGTGCCCATGTAGATGTTACAGCAGTGCGCCTTCATGAATATGCAAGGCACTCTGCTGTGCTGCATAGACAAGATCTACTCTGTGCAAGAATAGCCTTATTCTTGCACAGAGCTTTATTGAATACCAAGGAGTGTTTGTATGTGTGTGTGTGTCTGTGTGAGTGTGTATGCTTGGTGGGGGGTCCAAGTCTGGCAAAGGCAAGGAATAACTAAAATAACAGGACAAATTCCAAAAATCATGGCCAGCACGTATCAGACTGGGCCTTAGGAGAGTTTGGCCAATTGCCATAAAAAGTAGGTGAGACTATATTGCTAAACAGCACAAAGACAACAGTTGAAAATGAAGAGAATGGTGAGGGGAAAAAAGGCAATAACCAAAATTTGATTAAGAGGAGAGTTAAATAACTGAATTTTAAAAAAGCACAAGAAAGGAGGAATAAGTTAAGGAAATCTAAAATGCCTAATATGGCAGCAAGTACACGGTAAAATTATATCATAGAAGAATGAAAAAAATTTAATCATGCATAAGATAAAATTGCTGTGTATAAATCTAGATAAATAACTAAGCCACTGTTTTTTTTTCTTTGTAAGCAAAGAATGTAGCAATGTCTTAGGAGAAATATACTATACTTTAGTCAAAAATGAAACTATTGTCCATTGCCTATAACTACAATAAGTAGAAGGATCAATATGTGTCAGTTTTTTAAAATGCTGGAGGTACTAATGTTTCAACATTACCTGAATTACTTTCTGTGAATTCTTTTTTTTCTAGATAGCAGATATCAAGACTGTGAATGAGCATTTGTTTCTCTTGTTGCTACCATGACTGCATCACTTATACCTCTTGCAGAATGTAAAGATGTTTTTGGGTGTGGTAAACATTCATACTTCTTGATCCCACTAAGTGAAGCCTTTCTGTTGGATGTCAACATCACTTGGGCATTTAATAATGGCTCCCAACGTACAATCGTCTGTGAACTATGTCAGCCAGAGTCCCTTCGTGTTGGCCTGGACTTCTGAGAAGTAGATACCAAACAGGAGAGGACCCAGGACTGATCCCTGTGGGACTCCACTCATGACTGGTTGGCAGTCTGACTTGGAGTCAGCTACTTTCACACTGTGGTTTCTATCTGTGCGCCAGTTTGCAACCCAACTAGTGATAAAGAGATTGATGCCTAGCTTAGTGAGTTTTTCTATGATTCCTGAGTGGGGGATGGTATCAAAGGCTTTGGCCAGATCAAGGTAGGCTGTATGAAGCACCTTGCCTTCATCCACAGCTCTGGTGACTGACTCCAAGAAGTCAAAAAAGTTGTGTGGGATCCAGAGTATGGAGATTCCCTATATCCCTGTTTATTAGGTCCATGATGATGCGTTCCATAGCTTTGCATATTAGACTTGTCAGGATAATGGGGCAATAGTTCCCAGGGTCTGTAGTCGCTCCTCCTTTGTGGAGAGGGATGACTATAGCAGTGCACCATTCAGTAGGGACAAAGCCTGAGGTGAGGCTGTGATTGAACAGGGCACACAGGTGAGGTGCTAGTTCACTCTGTAGTTCATGTAGAACACAGCAAGGGATATTGTGAGGTCCCATAGAAACTGTATTCTTGGCCTTGGACAGTGCTGTTGTAACCTGTGCAGCAGTAATACTGGGTGCCTGGCAATCTACTGGTATTATGATTGGACCTTTGGGGGGAAGAGAGGGGTAAAGTTGGCATTGAATCTGTCGGCCATTATATTGGCAATATCTGTTGGCTCAGTGTAGGAGGTACCATTGTGCAGTAGCTCAGAGCAAATCTGGGTATTTCCGTGGAGATTCTTTACATAACTATAGAAGGCCTTGTGGTTGTCTTTACTATCTGCTGCAATTCTGTTTTCATAGCTAGCTTTAGAGGATTTGATGAGGGATCTCAACTTTTTGTTGAGGTTGATAAGGGAGTTTTTCCAGTCTTGGGACTTCACCTTATTCCACATCACTTTCCTCCTTCTGTTGTAGAGTTTGTTTATGGCAGGAGACCACCAGATTGGCTTCCTTTTTTTGGAGGAGAGCATCTTGGTTCTATTGGGTATGGCGAGATCCATGCATTTGTGTTTGTGTTCATACAGTGCATTGTTGTATGAATTGGCGGTCATACAACTAGTCTCCATTTGCATGGGTGCCGTGAAGTTGGCCACCTATGTCTTTTGGAGCCCAAAGTTAGCTTTGGAAAAGTTTTTCATGGTGGTTTTCTTTGTGGGGGGGGGTGTGAGGGATGTGGATTTCCATGGTGATTCATTTGTGGTCTGATCTAACCAGGGAGGAGGTGACTATTGGTGTAGAGCAATGGTCACCCATGTTAGTAATGACCAGGTCATGGATGTTGCTACCTCTGGTGGGAGTATGAACGAGCTGATCCAGGGCACTGAAATTAAGGAATTCCAGGAAATGTTGGGCAAGTGTATTGGTACATGAGTATTTTTCCCAGTTCATGGCGGGGTAGTTGAAGTTGCCCAGTATGAGAGTGTTAGGTTGGACACTAATATTCTCCAGGGTGCTTAGGAATGTGGATTGTGAGTCTTAGGACATGGATGGGGACCTATAACAGGCTACAACCTGAATTGCTGTCTTACCCTATGTTAGCTGCACCTGAAGTATCTATGATGTATTTTATTTGGCTACCAGTCTGAAGGTGTGAGAATCCTTTATGAATATGGAAACACCACCACCTTTGGAGCTTCAGTCCAAGTTCTGGGGCTGAAAGGTGTGGAATGAATTATAGCCTGGTAGTGCAGGGGTGCTTTCTGCTGCCTTGAATCAGGTCTCTGTTACAGCACAAATGTCAATGTTCTCTATTTTAAGGAGTGCTTCGAGTGAGTGCATTTTGAGATTTAGACTTCTAGCGTTGAGCAGCATGACCATCAGATTGCATTTATTTGTAGCTGTTATGGTGGTAATTTGGTCTCTGGAACACCTCCTACAAAAGGCACTATAGGGGTGGCAAGAGCCTTGGCTAGTATCTGGAAGCCCAGGGGTGACAGATGCAAGACATCTTTGGCCAAGCATCGAGTTCTGTCACTCATGTCATCCCAGGCAGACAGATACTGGATCCCCTTAGAATGACACCAGAAGCTTAGCCAATTGTTCAAATCAATAATTTTATGCTTGCACTTTGGTATCATTCTGGGTGATGGTAGGATGCTGATCAGGGCTAGGGTCATACCCACCTAGGCTACATAATCTGAGAGCTCCTCCATGTCTCTTTTCATGTAGTCCAGGGAGGTACGTCTCAGGTCATTCACACCCACATGTACAATGACAGAGCCATATTTGTACCTGTTGTTGAGGGACCTGAGTGTGTGCGTTATGTGGTGGATCCTGGTACCTGACAGGCAGCTGACTGTTACTTTCTCCTTATTCAATCTAGTGAGTAGGACATCAGTGTGCCTCACTATCAAGTCACCTATGACTAGTGTGCTGGGCATGCTATTTTGCATAGGGGTTTTGGTTGAGTGGCACACTGTTTAGGAGAGTAATATGTCTCGTGATTAGTGTTGTGTTATGGTGGTTGAGTACGTTTCTGCCTTGGAGGTCTCTGCTGTTTGGGTAGATTTTAATTGAGAGCCTCAGCAAAGGTGGGTACGTGGTTTGTGTTGTAATGGGAAGGTAGTGCTGGTGTGCATTCTGGTGGACTATGTGCTCTATGTGGGGAGGCGCAAGGGTTGACCTTCTCCTCTTGACCAGCTATTCCAGTCTTGGCTGGAGAGTGCGTGGCTTCCCATTTGGATATATAGAAGTGCATCTCTCACAAGTCTGAGTGTTGGGAGGTAAGAGAAGATGGTTGTCAGTTTACATGAGGCAGTTGCTACATTAACCTAGGATGCCCAAGTTCACCAGGTTAATAGGAGAAAGCACAGGGAACTGACATTTAGACATGCCT
The DNA here is from genome assembly GCF_019279795.1 of Protopterus annectens. Classification (NCBI taxonomy): domain Eukaryota; kingdom Metazoa; phylum Chordata; order Ceratodontiformes; family Protopteridae; genus Protopterus; species Protopterus annectens. The sequence continues at coordinate 1,399,797,478 of NC_056739.1, read as the reverse complement.
GAAGGGATGGGTATTAATAATAAGTACTGGAGCTGTTTCCTTGTAGAATGTTTAGTGCTGGTAGCACGTTTGTGTGCTACAGTAATTGTAGTACAGTAAAGTGCTAGACTAATAAGCTAGTAAAAGTTCAGGAGAGGAGAGAACTAGCAGATCTAAGGGAAAAATTGAAGAGCAGACTTTGGCACCTCTCAGAAGCTTACAAACAGTCCTGGATACAGCAAATCTGCATCTGGACTAGACTAGTTACAGGAAAGGTAGGAAAAGTGCAAACGTGGGCTTTTAGACCAGAAAGTTGAAGGAGATGGAAAAAACTGCCCAAGCGACCAATAAACTACAATTTCTGGGCCAGGAATCACTCCTCTTGTGGTAGATAGGCTACCTAGTTCTTACCACTCCCACTGACAAGCTGGAAGGCTTCCCTCCGACACAGAAAGGCTTGGGGAGCTCAGAAGCTTACAAACAGTCCTGGATACAGCAAATCTGTATCTGGACTACACTAGTTATAGCAAAGGTGGGAAACAAGTGCAAATGTGAGCTTTTAAACCAGAAAGTTGAAAGAGATGGAATAAAACTGCTCAAATGGCCAATAAACTACAATTTCTGGGCCAGAAACCACTCCTCTTGTGGTAGATAGGCTACCTAGTGCTTATCACTCCCAGTGATAAGGTAGAAGGCTTCCCTCAACACAGAAAGGCTTGGGGGTTTCAGAAGCTTAGAAAACAGTCCTGGATACAACACTGTATCTGGACTAGACTAGCTACAGGAAAAGTGGGAAGCAAGTGCAAACGCAGGGTTTTTTAGACTAGAAAGTTGAAAGAGATGGAAAAAACTGCCCAACGGCCAATAAACTACAATTTCTGGGCCAGAAACCACTGTTATGGTAGATAGGCTACCTAGTGCTTACCACTCCTACTGATAAGCTAGAAG
>NC_056739.1:1399699051-1399791551 GCF_019279795.1 Protopterus annectens | reverse complement strand
TGAGATATAGGTTTCTTGGGTCATAGAGGGTGGCTATAGTTTGCAAGGATATGATGTGAGATCTTGTCAATGGAAATCTGGACATGAAGAAGCTCAAGTGTGTCATCTTATGGTGAGTTTGTTGTGTAATCCTGGACTGCAAGGGTGCTCATTACAGTTTAAGCCATGTCTCAGTAACTGCATAAATGTTCACATTCTCCAAGGTAAGGAGAAAATAATCTGCCCAGAGTTTCTTGTATAGGATCCTGGCATTGAACAGTAACACCATTAGATCCCCTTGTGTTGGTTTTGCTATGTTGGAAGGTTTGTCAGTTTGGCATTGACTAAAAAAAGCTCAAGTGTGTCATCTTATGGTGAGTCTGTTGTGTAATCCTGGACTGCCAGGGTGCTCATTATGGTTTAAACCATGTCTCAGTAACTGCATAAATGTTCACATTCTCTAAGGTAAGGAGAGAATAATCTGCCCAGAGTTTCTTGTATAGGATCCTGGCATTGTACAGTAACACCATTCGATCCCCTTGTGTTGGTTTTGCTATGTTGGAAGGTTTGTCAGTTTGGCATTGACTAAAAAAGTCACTATGGGGAAGGACAATATTTTAATAAACATTTAAAAGCCTAGAGGGTAGAGGTACAGACCATCCTTAGCAAAGCTCTGTGGTCTATTGACCATATCCTCCCATCTGAAAAAACATTGTACCCCCTAGGAATGACACTAGAAATGAATCCAATTATTGAAGCCAAACATCTTTTGTTCATAATGGGGCATCATCCTTTTTAAAGGTAGAGTGATGCTCAGTGCTAGACACATACCAGCCTGGGGTACATCATCTGAGAGCTCCATACTGTCTGTCTTTATATAGTCTATGCAGGTAAGTCTCAGGTCATTTACATTCACATGGACTGGGACTGAATCATATTAGTACTTATGGTTTAATGACTTAAGTACATGGGTGGTTTGGTGGATCCTGGCCCCAATAGACAACTGCCTGTGACATTCTCCTTATTCATTCTGATGAGTGGGACATCTGTATGTTTCACAATGGAGTCTCCTATGACTAAAATATTGAGTAGTGTTTTGTATTGCATTACTGGCTTTGTGTGGCTGTATGTGTTGTATTGGGTGTTGTTTTGAATGAATGCTTTTGGGGGTTGGTGGGTATTTTGTAGGATGAATGTCTAGATGGTCTTTGGGGTTCAGGAAGTTTGCTTTCAAGTGGCTCAGCAGATGTTACCTCAGCTCAGCTGATAAACTATTGATACTGACCCAAAAATCCAACAACTCTGCAGGCAATGCTATATTTGCCAACTCAACCGGTAAAATCTGGAATCTACTCCCTACTACCATTACCAAGGAAGCCTCACTACCCCTATTTAAAAGGGAACTCAAAAAATACCTGACATCTCATTGGCTGTGCTGTTGTTCTAAACCTAACAACTTCACTAATACATGTCTTGCTACCCAATCTGCTGTTTAGCCAAGTATCTATTCTTCATAGCATTTGGATGTCTAAGCATTGTGAATTCTGAAATCTGATTGTATTCTATGTTCACATTTTCTGATACATCTCTGCCAATCAGATGTAAGTCTGCATGTTGTGTATATTGATATCTGCCTTTATTTTTGTCTATATTTTTCTAAACATGTCTGCCTGAGTTTATCACTCAGTGATGTATGTACTGTCTCTTTTTTGGTATGTGAAGCTTTTCTCCCCGGGCCTCCATTGAAAATGGACATATATCCAGTCGGACTATCCCGGTCAACAAATGTAAAATAAAAATAAATAAATAAAATAAATAAAAATAAATGTTGGTTGGTTTGTTTGATCAATACCATGTGATGTGAGTGTAATACTTACGTTAAAAATGCAAACAAATGTGATAAATAATTTGAAAATATAGCAGCAGTCTTCAGAAGTAATATAATGCACCTTCACTCCTCTTACTAGGAGCAAAATCGAAGCACTAATCTCAACACAATTCACAAAAAGCAGTTCCCAGGCTCTTTGGTGATTGTAGTCTATTTCCAGATGTTACAGATTTCAAAAGGCAGCTGGAAAGAATCAACAGTCAGGAAACTGCAATGCGTACTGAGTCAAGTGATATGAAATGGAGGCTAGGGGGGCTTTAAGAGTCTAAGGGGAGGGCCTTCCCAGTTTGATCTTTCAGTCCCCAGTAGAATGAATAGGGAAGATAAGATGGGGAGGAGTTTCTAAAGCTAAATTTACAACTGTAGTCGGCAACTCAAAACAGAAAATAAAAGCAGTAAATAAAATGCAAAAACACAACAGGTACTGCAGACGGTATTTTTAAATGGCTACAAAAGTAATACAGACACAAAGAAAGAAAATAAAATTACTTCCATTGCTTCTTTTCTGTTTTTAAATCTCCAGCAGAGAGGTCAATAATGATTGCTTGGATACATACTCTTTCAGGACTAGTAGTGGCTTTGTCTTTGCTTGCAACTCAGGAACACATTCCATGGCTACTGATAAAACTTTTCATATCTGTAAACATCTGCTTTATTAGGTCATATATTAGGGTATTTATGTAATCACCATCTTCCTTTTCATTTTGATCATGATGATGATGATTTTCTTTTTCTTCTATTTCTCAGTGAATGTTTTTTTTTTTGTAATTTTCAAATGTTTTAGGCAATTTACACTTGTTTAGTAATAACTTATAATCATATATGTATCTATTTTACTAATTTATGTCATTTACTATTGTTCATCTATATACTGCTCTGTGTTTGTTGTTTTCATTTTCCAGGTCATGACTAATTATGCTCTAGTGTTGATTGCCTAGTTAACAAAAAAAATAAATAAAATGAATACACAGATAAAGACTGAGTTATGCTTGCAATTAATATGACATTTGCACATAAGACAGTAAGGTGAGCGTGACACAGAAATGGAAATACAAAATAATGTAGTAGTAAATGAAATGGAACAAAGACCTGCTGAAAGAGAACATTAATGATATCATGTATTCAAGTATTCAATAATGTTTATTCTTTGAGAAGATTTGGGGTGGCAGGTAAAATATAAGAATGCTTTTGTACAATCCAAACCTAGGTGTGTGTGGCACAGTACACAAGTGCAAGCAAAAGATGCTGTGTAAAAACGTTGTAGTAAAATCAACTGGCTTTTATTGATACAAGCTGAAATAAAATTAGCAAGATAAGTGGTTTTGTCTTCTAAAACTAGAAAACTTCATCAGATAAAAGCATGTGAAAAAAACAGGCCTTTTTATAGACCGTTTCAAAGTTGCACAATCCATCCATATGAAGGAAATTCCCCACTTTGATTGGACTGAATCATTTCTTTCTGAAGCATTTATTCTTACAGCTCTTCTCGGCATCATACATTTTGATTGAGAGAGCCATGGAGTCCTAGGTACAAGACATATCCAACAAAACCAGGGAGAATATAAAATTGTGCAGCAACAGTGCTGAGATAATACTTGGTATAGGAACTGAGTATATCACTTCTCCTTAACTGTATATCAACCAAAGTCTGTGGGCAATCATACATAAAAGTTTTTTTCAATAGGATTTACAATGTGATAAGATGGAAAATGGGAACATATCTGTGTTAAAAATGAACTGAATAGACAGCGCAGGTGAAATGGGAAATGTAAACAGCAAACTTCTATTCATATTGCTGAAAGCATTGCCACTAATGTTTAACAGAATACAGTAGTTTAGTAAATTAATATACTTGCTGGAAGATTACCAATTAAAATCATGCAAAGATTAGGAATTTATTTATTCTGACCTAGCAATATTTTTCAGGGTTATTTTATTATGCACACCATATTCATAGGCAGAAACAACAAATGGAACATCTGAAAAGGAAATTAGAAAATTGCAGACATACATTTCTGAGCTTCTAAATAATCACTGTGTTATGTGCTGAATCATATATTTCTTTTCAAAACAATTGCAAACAAAAGGAAGCACACAAAAATGTGACCTACCTAAACAAACATGTTGTTTTTAAGAAGACAGACTATTTGTGATCTGTAAATAATCATTGCAGGTTGTGTATAGTTATTTAAGAATTTTCCATGGCTAATGTTTTTGTCAGTAATCAAAATGATTATGTTTATAGGAATTTTGCTACAGGGTGTTTCTCTGTAAGAACTGTGCTTTTATATGCTTTGCTAACAGTAAAAAAGCAAGGTGAACAACTCCAGATTTAGTAAACACCTGCCAGTACTACAACGTCAATGTCATTGGAATTGAAACATGCAGAGAGCTACCTTCTAACACATAATAGACTTGCTACCCAGTGTAAAGTTATTGTTTAGTTTTTATAATATACATTTCTGAGTTCTGCAATGACTTTCATGAAAAGGCACACTGTTTCATTTGTACTTATTCTAAAGAGTACTAATTTAACAGAGTAGTTTTAGGGTCTGATGAGAAATCAAAAATGCAGGAATAAATAAATTAATACATGTATAAGATAAAATGGTTTCTTACTAAAGTGTCTTTAATCTGCAGCACTTGCCATGAGCTACAGAGTAATGTACAGAAAAAAAATAGGTTGATATAAAAGAAAAAAAAAACATGAAATGAAAAAGTCAAGTACTGTTGTGTTAAAAAATGTTGAATGAACAAAAACATAACACGTGAAAGGAAATGCATTGCTCAAATCACAGAGAAAGCAATATATAACATGGACTAAGATACAGTAATCTCAGTTTGCTATACGTTTAGCTTATATAGCAGGGAGAAGAGATAGCAGGTTATATAAGGGATGGTATTAGCAATGTGGGGTTAAGAAAGACAATGTGGTCTAAAAAGGGACTAACTCGTTTCCTGGCAAATAAGAGTGAGAAGAAGAAACCACCTTATATATTGCCATAGTTTATAAGCTGCACACATCTAATTGCCTTGTATGACAAAAGACAGAAAATAGGCTATAGAATAAGCTGAAAAGAAATGGACATTTAACTTTATCTTACTTCTTGATAAAGTGACAGTATTTATAAGCCTGGAAGTTTCATATAAGTGAGGCAGATAAATAGACGTATGGTTAGGATTTCAAATTTAACAGTCTAAATTAAAGTACATTAGAGCAAAACCACTTTTTCTTCTTTAATAAATATCTAAGCATCATAAGTACTACATAGTGATTAAAAGTTACAATGATTAATTAAGTTCAACTATATGGGACATACAACTCTCATTTTGAGCTTGACATTCCAAAAGCAATTTATAGTGGTAACATGACTGAAAATAGTCCCTATTTTGGCAAATTCAAAAATTAGTTATTACTGCTGTCATGAAGAAGCTACCAGAAATATTTATGTATCAGTTAACAGAAAAAAAAATAAAATGGCAAAGCCATTTTTTAAGCTAAATCAAAATATATTTAAAGCATGGATTTTGACCAAGGAGGACAGACAGGTTTGATTCCCAAATGAGATGCACTGTGACAGATATTGAATCACCTGGAACAATTGTTACCTGATCCAGAAACCAGAAGACCACTACAAAATGTATTGTTTAAGAATAATAGGAAGTTTCACATACAGGCTTACAAAATGTGCAGGGGACATAGGCATGGGATGGTCATTACCTCTTTGGCATTCATGACTCACTGGACACACAGAGTCCTTTGCACCACTATGTCATGAAATGGTGCCTCAGCAATGGTAGTTAATACCAGGATTCCTCACCTAGGGAGAAAGTTCACATGTCCTACTAAAGTTAAAAGTATAAAATATTAAACACTGGAAAAGGACAGCTTTCTGTGAATTCCTAAGCAGTGCTCCATGTGTATGTTTGTAAGAAAGAGACTTCCTAGTTTTAAAAATAAACTATTCCACTCTGGTATATTTCTAAAGCACCTTACTATAATGGTTGTAAGGAATTTCAAAGGGCTAAACATTAGGTGACTGCATGATAAAGAATACAGTCTTATTCAGGGTGCACCCAGTGTTGTTTGGTAATAACATGAGGTCTTATATCAAAATGCATTATTTTTTTAAATGTTCATAGCCATGCAGACTGAAATAAAACAATGTAAAGTAAAATAAAAGTGGATTTATTTGCAAAGACAATTTCTTACATCTGTATCGTATTCCATTTTATTTATTTGGTCAGGCAGCTGTCAAATAAGCAGCGAGACTTTTATGTCTGATAAAGGAAAAATAGGCTCCAGAGAGCAGTAACAGGTCTTGGGGATGACCTGAACTACCAATGAAGAGAAGACATGAAATGCCCCAAGGTAAATTATTGCACAAATCTGAAATGTTCACTACATTGAAGGAATCAATTGGTACCAGGCGCTGGTACTGGGCTATTCTTTAGTAATCGGAACAAAATCATTGTCGCAATTCATAGAACAAACAGGCATTTAGATAGCACGGCTTCATCATCTGGTAAACAAGCTGCTGAGAATTTGAAGGAACACTATTATGCATGCCACCATTATCTTTCTTTCCCTCCCTGGCATTTTTCATTGTGCTACACCTAGCCATTGGTGGTGTATGGGTAAATATGGAGATCTAAAGAGCTAGGAAAACACTCGTAAATAATGCCCTTGCAGAGAAGTCAACATTTCAGTTATTACATTTATTGTTTGTTAATTAGGTGGGTGGGCTAATCCAAGATGGACACTTTTCAGTCCCAACCAAGAGCAAAAGACAACATTTACAAGAAAGGCAGACAGACGTACTTGCACACATCTATTTTTAGTAGGTTGGTGATACCTTACATAGGTGGAAGGGATGCAGATTGATAAGTCAATTCATATACTCTTGGCAAAAGTGACAGCTTTGCTACACAGCCAAGAGTGGTAAGAGGGAAAATAATTACAACACATTTCTTTGACTTCTGAATGGGAATAGCTCAGATCTAAATACACATATAATAGTGCATATAAACATGCCTTTAACTGTATTAGAAAATATTAAGCAAGTTCAAAATGTAATAAGAGGTACCCGTTGTGCATTACTACAACATGCGCAAGTATATACATACAAAAAACGTAATAACTTAAAGCTTACTGAGAGTGATAGGGAAGGAAAGGTATGATCACAGAGGATGATGGAATAGAGCAGTTAATTCAGCATAGCTGGAAAATAATATGATCAGGAAAATCCATAAGGAAAAAGAAGTCTGGCCAGTTAAGAGTAAGAAGACTGTGAGATAGAAAAGGGAGTAATAGTAAATAGAGAAGGAGGAGGAGGAAGAAGAGACAAATTAAAGTAAGCTAGACAGCACTAGGGGATATGGTGGAAGCAAGAGGAGTAACACATTTTTAGCTTACAGAGCATCAGGAAGACAGGACAAGTAGGAGATGGTATAAATAATATTAGAATAGGTAGAAAATAGCAAGTTTTGGAAAGGGTGTTAGGTTTGTGCAAAGTTAGAAGTAATTAAGGTAAGTGATGAGTCATTAAGCAATGAACTGCTTTCAGTAGTTGTCAGTTATACATGTGTGGAGTGGTGAAAAGGCTGGAAAATATAGATTTTATGGTCTTAGTAAGACTCACATGCAGCTCGGCAGTTTGGTTCTATATAATTTCAGATTGCAAAACTGAAGCGAACAAGTCCTACTCCATTGGTCTATGGAGGAAAAGACCAAATTACCAGACCCTTCCTTCCTTTTTGGAAAGAATGTGCTGTCTGACTCATTGGCAGTATATTTTAGTGTATGTATTTGAGCTCGCTAATACAGCTATTGGTGAAACTACAAGAATTTAGAATTGGTCTTTCATTTGGCCTGATCTAAATGTATTTGACTAGTAACCAGTGAGCCATTTACCGGGGTGACAGTATCATTGACAACATACTGTAACATATAGATAAAATGACATCTATTATTAATTTATAAATAAATAAAGAAACTTTTAAGATCCTTTTATTACTTAGCATGTAATCATTTTGTAATTTTTTAGTAATGTCTTGGAGCTTTTCTCCCCGGGCCTCCTCTAAAAATGGACATATATCCAGTTGGACTATCCCGGTCAACAAATGTAAAATAAAATAAAATAAATAAATAAAATTTACTCTTGAAGAATATGAGCACAGTAGACACACTGCTTATTATGGTGCTGTGTGTAGCAGAGTAATATTCATGTAGTGAAAGGCAACTTGAGGTTCTGGCCTTAATAGCGGGATGATCTGAAAATTTTTCTTAGCATGGATAAACAAACATTGATTTTGTTTCTAGGAATTAACATAGTATTGAAAAGTAAGTTGAGTCTCCACCCACATGTCTATAGTCTTAAGGGGCTGACTGGTTTCTCATAAATTTCATGCAAAGCCTTACTGTTCCATATGATTTAGATTGTTTTCATTTGTAATTTTAAAAGAGATATAGATTTTATAGGTTCATTGGTTACTGCTAAAATATTGATCCAGTGTAACACTTACAGCCTAGCCAGAAGATCCCAAAACTAATTTAGCAAGACATGAACTAATACTAGATCCCATCAGAATGGATTACATTATACTTAGGGTTGGCTCTTTTCCGTAAGGGTTTAAGGAGCCTGACCAGGCAGGTACTTATGATTTCTCCATACAATCAACCATTTTTTTCTTAAAAGGGTCAAGGAGCTACTCTGCTTCATATTCAATGATAGCCTGTTCCATTAAAAAAATAAGAAAAGATTGTCTGTGACAGATATCTATCTAATTTAAAAGCAAATCCTGTTTATGTTTCAGTGGCAGTTCAGATCTCTTGAGTGGGTGCTTAAAGTGTTATTACTTTTGTGGATTTGGAAGCTGTTACATAAGACTGGTTCCTTTAAGTTTCTGTATGCTAGATGAGGTCCTTAGCCCCCCCCTCTTCAAAGTCAATTGGAAAAGAAAGAGAGAGATACAGAGTGCTTTAAGGTAGTCATGGTAGCTCAAAGAAGACATGTCCTTAATTGACTTAGTTGCAGTCTCTTGAGCTGGGTCATATGTCTAGACAAGTTCATATAAAAGGGGGCATTATATTCTATTACTTGCCAGATAAAGTGTGAGGAGTAGAGGTCATGATATTTTCCTTTGATCTAGAAATATATCCCTAGTGATTAGTCTGGCAATATAAAAAGGATTTCCTCAGAACTGTGGACACATGTTAGTCAAAGGTTTTGTATATACCTCTCAACTGTACAGATTTTTCAGAATGTCCAGATTTTTGACTTGTATTTCTGGTCCGTTTTTCATAAAATTGTGGTTTTCTAGCAAATTAGTGGCAAATCATTAAAGACTAAAGTTAGAAAATAATGACAGACTAGACATATGATCTTCAGACTTCATACCCTTCAGAAAATTCATGCTAATGCAAAACCTATTCTATCAGCTTTCTAGGTTTGTAAGAGCGATATTTAAAAGTTGTCCCTATTGTTGGGCCTCTGCCCCACTTTTTTTAAGGCTTTGTCCATATTTATTGCTTTAAGAGGTTGAGAGGTATGGATGTGTGCTGTCTATGAAAGTTACCAAGTCCCTAATGACAGAAGAACTTTTAAGGGGCTGTCACCTATGAAATATGAGTATGGGTATACAGGTTTGCCAAAGGATACAATACTGCATTTCATAGCATTTAAATGGAGCCCATGGTCCAAGCACCAATTACTAGTATATGTAAGGCGGCACTCCTGAAGAATCTAGAGGTCAGTTGGGGAATTTATGACAGCTCCCTGTTTGCAATCATCAATGATCCTTGTGGTGTCAGCCTTGACATTATTGGAGTTGATACTAAAGATGAAGGGTCCCAGGACTGTTCCCTGGGGCACACCACTGATAGGTATTTTTTTTTTATTGAGAGTATGCATCCAACACTAAAAGACTGAGTTCTATTGGTGAGCCAGTTTGCTATCCAGTGATAACATAGGGGTTTACATTTAATTTGATTAGCTTATTAATAATGCCAGGATATGGAATAGTATCAAAGTCCTTGGCCAAGTCCAGGTATGCAAAGTGGACTAATGTGCTTGAGTCTAATGCCTCAGTAAATTGTTCAAAAGGTCCACCAGGTTTAGGAGGCAGGATCTGCCTTTAACAGACCCAAACCCATTTGCATCCAGAATTTGAAGACTCCTTAATGCCCTTGTTAATAAGTTCCATAATGAGGGACTTCATTGTCTTACAGGTAAGATTGGTGAGGCTTGTAGATTTATAGTTACCAGAATCACTATTGGGTCCAGCGTTGTGGAGTGGGATGACTACACTAGTTCTCCATACCTCTGGTATGAATCCATTGGAGATCCTGGGATTGAATAGACATAGTAACTGGTCTGACAGACTGTATTTGGTACTGACACAAATACAGCTTGACACATTGCCTAGACATATGGAGCTAATATTCTCAGCCTTGGACAGAGTATTCAAGACTTGCTTGGAGAAGGTGGAGGGGTGGCAATAGGCATGCTAAAGTGCTGTGGAAAGCTTGGGAGAAATATGAGAATAAAGACTGAGATGAATTTGTTTGCTAGTATATTGGCTATGTTTTTGGGATGCATATGTGATGTCATTTCATATTAACTCAGTGCATTGCTGAGTATTACTTCTAAGGCTTTTGATACAGCTGAGGACGGCTTTGTGGTTATTCTGAGATTAAAAATTTGTGCTTGCTTTCCAAAGTTTTAGTTTTTTTCTAAGTACTTTGTTGATCTTTTTGAGATCCCTCTAGCTGATGAGGTGTTAATTTTGCTCTTAGAGGCTATAGGTTTCTTCATCTTATTATATAGTTTATTTACAAGGGGGGGGTTCACTGAAAGGTGTGTTTCTTGAATTTGACATAGTATTTTTCCCTTATGGGGCTAAAGCCTCAATCCAAGATTGGAGGTGTGCTTTGAACTTATATTTGAATATGCCATCATGTGAGGTGGGATAATTGAGGTGAGGATTGTGCTTAAATTTCATCAGGTCTTTATCCAGTTTGAGAAGATTTTCCTTGGAGTAGTCTCAAAATATAAACAGGTTTCAAGGTAACTCATGTCTGACACTTTTAATGTTACAATTTGGTCAGATATGACCAGTGATTTGCTAACTATTGGCATTGAGCACAGGGGGCAATATTGGTGAAAACCAGGGCCAATATTTTAAGTCCCTCATTTTAATTCCAGCTAGTTTATCTTAGGAGTTGGCATTAATGAAGTCTAGGAATCTTTGAGCATACTTTTTTATGCTGGTATAGTTTCCCATTAAATGGAGGGATAGTTGAAGTCATCCAAGAAGATAGTATTAGATTTGATAGTGAGGAATGCCAATTTGTTCTGTTATGCCTCATGGATTGTTGCTGGCATGGAAGAGGTATGACAGTGGACTGCAATGAGGCACAGAATTTTGTTTATCAGAAGAAGGACGTAGAGGAGATGAAGGTCATTGTTCTGTATTAAGTTTCTGGAGCTGAAATACTTTTAGGAAACACATAGACTCCCCGTTTATACAGTCAAGTTCTGTGCTGGGTCAGAAGGGCTGATAGGTACTAAAATCTTGCAATGTGGGGGTACTTTCATTGTTCTGAAACCATATGTCAGTAACTACACATATCTACATTTTTTATGGGTTAGGAATGCCTGTAAGGAGTGCAATGTTTTGTTAAGGGTTCCAGCACTGGGCAGTGCTACCTTTATATGATTGTGATTATGGTTGGCTATGCAGGTAGGTTGAAGAGGCTGACCTTGCCTAAAATGGCACTATTGGAGAAGAAAAGTTTTTTACCAATATAAGGAAGCTAGGAGTAGAGAGGTGTGGGTCATCCATGGGAAAGCAGCTGGGGTTGTCTGACATCTCTCAGGCTGATATATATATTGGATCCCACTAGAATGATACCATTAGTTAAGCCAATAATTAAAGTAAATTATCTTTTGTTTGTATTGAGTCATCATTGTTGTTGATTATACTGTTCAGTACTAGCTTTACACCCATTTTGGCTGCATGTTCAGACATCTCCATCATGTCTGTCTTCATATGATCCAAAGAGGTGAGTTTCTCAAGTCATTCACTCCCATGTGTGCAATGTCTAGATCATATTTGTACCTCGCATGACGGTACCTCAGGGCCCCTGTGACATTGTGGATCTTGGCACTTGAGAGTCAGGTAACCATCATGCTGTCTTTGCTTAGCTTGTTGAGTAGAGCATCTGTGTTTCTAACTATGGAGTCACTATGACTGACACATTTCCAGAAGTACTAACTTGGTCTTGCTAACTTAAGGCCATCTACATACAAGTCAAGTGACCCCTTTTTGTAACTGTGCTTTCTGTAGTGCCAGAGCCTGTTGTATGTAGGTTATGACCTATTAATGGTGGGTAGCATGCAGACGGTAGCTCTGATGGTTTAGGCTGATGCCTAGACATAAGAGTTCTAGCAGGCCTGATAGAGATTTGTAAATAACATTAGCATAAGAGATTTTTGTGTTGACAGTCTGTGGATGTTAGGTGAGGATGGGGGTAAGATAATGTTTTTCCCTCACTGTATTTATTTGACTGGGAGAGAATGCCCTCAGTTTAGTTATGTATTTGCATATCTCACAGACAGAGTCCTATGGGTTAGTAGAAGTTTATTTTCAGTGAGCATGTAGAAGTTTTTACAGTTCAGTAGGATTTCACATGATATAAGGCTGACAATAGAAATGGTTAGTCTGTTGTCTCTCTGCAATAGCCAGTGCTACCTGGTGGTACAGTTTATGAAGAAGTAAAGAGGGGCTGGGGAAATATAAAAGGGAGAGATGTTCATTACATGGATAATGTGTTCAAAGCAGGGCTGAGCTGCAGAGAGGAGCTGTTACATGGACTGTGTCAAATCGTGCAGCTAAGAGGACGATAACTCAAGTCAGCGCAAGCTTTTTAGGCAGACCAGATGTGTTTTATTAACTTACATGACACGGAAAATGGTATGCTTTAAGTTGTAAGAAGGGGAGAGAATTTACAATTAAAGAATTACAACTGCTGCTGCAGTGCTCTGAATTGTAGGCATTAAAAAAATAAATAAAAAAACCAACAAAAAAGTAAAATCTAAGCCCAGCTGCTCATATGAGGGCATGCAGCAACGAGTCTGTCACTTAGATCAATCACTACTTAAATCCAAGCAGGCCTTATATCAGGCCAACAGATTTATTCAAAGTTGAAAATAAAATGTAGAAACAATATCAGGCAATGAGGAAAAAAGCCCTAAGTGGCTAGCTAAGTTAGACAACAAATGCAGACACAAAAAGAACTTTGCTGGCTTTGTCTCTAATTTTAAAATCGAGCAGTTAACTTAAATAGCGAGTGAACATGGCGCGAGCTTCTGCGGTCTTATTAGAAGGACTATGCTGAGTTGCACTTTGTGCTGTAAATATTATTTTAGTGCATTATTATCTGCTTGCACTGCAAAGAGATTTCAATATTATATCAAGTTGGAAAATCTCTTTATTTTTCAGTGCATATGTGAGTTGTCTAGTAATAACCATTATCTGCATACATTATATATTTGAGTTATTAAGATCTTACGTGAGTGAAATGATCAGCAGTGAAAAAAGAAATAGCCCAAAAGCAGATCCCTGTGGAACAGTAGATCTGATACATACAGGATAGAAAAAAAGACAGGTTTTCCTGAATTTAATCAGTTTAGTGAGATGGTGAATCAAACACGTAGCCATTCTAGTAGAAATACAGTGCCAGGCTCTTCAGTTACTGATGAATGACTAACCATATTAGAGGTCAAGAGCCAGATCACAGCGATGATCATAGGATCATAGGATTGTAGGAAGTTACTAGGCTATTGGCCCTAAGGCCCTTATAAGCCTAGCCAAGAGTTTAGCCCATGCAAAGACAAATCAGCACCCAATGCCCCTGTCCAGCAGGGACATGGGAGAAATCCCAGGAATGTATTTTTTATTTCCCATCCAGTTATCCAGATTGCGCTTAAAAAGGGTTAAAGGGGTACTCTGCTTGACGTGGAGAGAGAGTCTATTCCACAGATGGGGGAGTCTCTGGGACACACATCTGTCCCGCCAGCAAGTCTTATTGATGTCACAGACCCTGTTGAGGCTGCGTGTGCGAGTTACTCGAGTGGAGCTTGACTTGCAGATATGCAGCAGTCCCATCAAGGTGGGGTCCGAGATTGCCTTGTATGCCAGACAGAGATCATCCCTGAGGAGTCTGTATGAAACAGAGTAGAGGGAGAGGGCTTTTAGTCTATCTGTGTATGATAGATTTTTGAGGCCCTGAATTCTCCTGGTGAGGAACCTCTGTGGTCTCTCCAGGTATTGCATGTGCTTTGCAAGGTACATGACAAATGGGGCATTGCACTCAGTAATAGGCCTTATAAGGGAAGAATACAGGGATGTTATGACCTCCTTGTCCCTGGATGAGATACCCTTACTTATGAGGTGGACCATGTAGAAAGATTTCCATACAATGAAAGCAACATGGTGGTCAAAAGTCGGGCTGCTATCAATCTGGGTACCCAAATCCCTCATGACTGACTGAGTGCTTAGAACGTCGTTGTTAATGTGATAATCTGTGGGGCCATTTCTCTCCCCAAAAGGGATGATGATGCATTTTTTTGTATTCAGCTTGAGACCATGTTTCTATGACCATTTGTAGGATTTTAACTGCAACTGTAGTAGGATTGAGTAATACCAGCCTATAATGGGAAGGTTAGGTCAGTTACTGGTCTTGGATATAAAAGCAGTGACTTGCTTCCATGGAGCAGGGATACTAGATTGATGAAAAGCACAGCTATTGATGAGTGTTAGGTGTTTGTTTAGGCATCACTGACAGGTTTCACTGGAGTGTAGTATACTGTTTTTCTGCACGACTTGAAATTCTACTCAGCAGTTTCTGTATTTTTTCAAGGTTACATGCTTAAATCAAAAAAAGTGAAGTAAATAAGGTAGGTAGAGATACTGGAAACACAGAATGTATAACTGAAGTGCGGTCACTAGAAGATACTCAGAAATGACCTCAGATGAAACGGGATAGCTTTGAAGTGACTGAAATGGACCCTAAAGTGTATTCACTGTGATACTAGATATTACATTACTATGCCCTATAATATAACCTCTCACTGGAAGCCTTCTGAAATTAGAAACCTTGGATATTTGTCTTCCTCTAAGACACCCACCCTTTTCATACCTAATGAATTCCTTATAAAGGTTTCATATTTGGTCAAGGAAGTTTAGTCCTGTCTAGAACCAGATCTTTTCCACTGTAGTTAGCTATCGCCATGTAGTTTTTGAAGAGCATTATGTTTAAGGAATGTCCAAGGGTTCTGCCCCTCATTTTTAACCTAGGGAACAGTTAAATATTTGTTTTGACATTTAAAGGTGCTGTAGTGGAGTTGTTATACATGGAAACCACATATGAATCATTCAGTACAGTCTAAGAGTAAGCTGTGTTGCTAGATATTGTTTTTCGAAGGGGAACATTAAATAGTATTATGAGAAGAATTTTAGGTACAGACACAAACAACAGAAGAATAATCACTTAGAAAATGGGAACTATTTGTCGATTATATATTTGTTAGAGTTTTCTAGTGGCAATCATATTAAGGAATGAATGGTTGCCAGTATTTGAGTTTGGTTTACTAGGACTATCAACCAGTTGACTGTGGTGGGAAAATGCACAGTCTATTGAGACTAAGTTTACACAATTATAAACAGCTTTTCTTATGATAAAAGAAACATATGTATGTGTGTGTATACATACAAACATATTACACCATGGGGGGGGGGGTCTGTTATGCATATCTTCTTGATATTTTTGTAACAAACTTCTGGTCAGTGGTTTTGTAGTATTCATACTGAGTACATTGTAGTCCTTCAGTTTATCTGGTGAATAACAATTATTGACTATCCTGCGGGTCATGGTAAAAATCCTAGGAATGCCTGAAATTCTTGGGGAGAGTTCATACATAAATACTAGTTTATCGACCAGAAGATTGCTCAGGCCTCATAGCTAGATTCATAGTGACAACACATGTAGGTGAAATACTAGAGGGTAGTGTGAAGTGTGAACATTCAGTCCCCATATAGAATATAGTCTGTAACTTATTTCTTTGAATGTGAGAGTCTGTAGCAAGCAGAAGATGCAATTACTGCTAAATCTGTTTTCACTGACATTCTGGGCAATCTGCTCAAAACTTTTTTTGTGTCCTTAACAACACAAGCCAATAAAATCTAGTTAAACTGAAAACTAGCATTTCTCTTATATATTCTTGAATGACCATCCAAAATGTAGCTATGTGCTAACTTTATTATAGTCCTTAAAACTTTTCCTATCCATTATGTGTCTTTAGTTACCCTGTAGAGCAGGTGATTTTTTAGTTCAAAATATGAGTATTAAGTGGGGGGTGGTCTGTTTCCTTGATTTCACTTATTCTGTTAATATATTCTCTTAACTCTACTTAGTTTATTGTCTCTCCATTGCACCATCTTGAAGTTGAGATAACTCACTTGAAGGTCACCCATCTCAGCATTATTTTCATCAGTAACACATGTGAAAGAGAGACTTTGATCTCTTTTCTTATAAATAAAGGTACAGACTTTTCCCCTTCATATAGGTTATCTACCACAAAATGTAACTTATGAAAATATTTTTTTTCCATCAAGGACACTGATAGTGTCCCTTTGTCTGGTTCAGTTGTCATCTTACTTTACTCATACAGTTTGCTTCAGTATCTAACTGTGTCTATACTTTGATGTAGCAGGTAGAAACTTAGGACTCAGTTCAATTTATCTTTTTTCTTTGCCTTCAGTATAAAATGTGCCCTCAGTTTCTACACCTACCCTGGGATTCATGAAGCTTGCACCAGGTGCAGGTATAACGTCGGTGATCTAACACCAAATATGGCCACCGACCGATTCAAGTACGAGTTGTTTCCATGTGCACTACCTGCGTACGCTACACCCACACAGCTCCTGGTGCCTGTATGCTAATCACTCCATGTGCAGCAGTGTAGCATGCAAATGAAGGTATATAGCGATTCAAGAAGTAGTGCAGGCGTAGTGTAAGCATACAGAAATGTAAACCGAAAAAAAAGGTTTACATTTTTGCAAACATAAAATCAGAGCCATGACAGTGGACCAAACATGTATTATACTGTTAATATATGCTAATGGTTAAATATATAGACACTGGCATAAAAAATATGCACAAAATATAAAAAAGAACATTTAATGTTACGCCCTCACTAACACAAAGTTAAAGCGCAGGGCATCGGTGCTCAAACGGGATCACAATGAAAATAGAATTATATGGAATAAAACTGCAATGTAACACTTTTCCTGATTTCCCCATAATAGTCAATGGCATGCATGCTACACCACACCATGGCGCAAGGGTTACAAAGGGGCTGTGACAGTGTTCTGCGTGGTAACTAGGAATTAGTAGGCAATGCCATGCAAATGAGAGGAGTAATAATAAATCACAAATTCCCCACCAGTGCAAGGATGTACCTCACAGTGTAGCATTACAATACCGAGGTATGCCCTAGAGATAAAGATGACATCAAGAGAAGGGTGTGCCACCTTTGTTGTAAGCACATTGGAGCATTGTTAATCCAGTTTGCCTGTTGCTAAGCAAAGCTGCAGGATAGGGGTGTGTTGAAGTAACCATAGCTTTGCTTAGCTGAGAGCACACAAGGTAACTGAATGTGCATGTGAACGAGGATGAAAACGCGCTGTAAATGCGATAAATGGCTGTGCGCGGCATGCACCAGAGTGGAAACAGGAAGGATACGGGAAAAAATAAGGAAATGCTGCAGCATAGAAATTGAAGTACAAAGGAGTAATTAACACCTAGGAACCCACACTGGGCCATTGACAACAGCTAACAAGGCTGCTAGCAGCTACCTGCAGAACAGGAAAGGGGAGGTGCCATACTGCAAAGAAAACAGTACTGTCACAGCAGAGCAAAGCTGGATGCATGCCTGACAATGGGAGGGGATTCAGGTTGAAAAGTGAATTAAAGGGCAACAGATGAATTACAGTAGGCAAGCATAATTCAACACCAAAGGCCCCACAGTTGCAGTACTCACTGTAAAACCCATAATTAAGATACCCTGCAGCTGGAATTGCACATACACACCCAATGACATCAGCAGCATCCATAGCACAATAGTATAAAGTGTGAAAGCACCTCACACACACTTGTGTATTCCCATACACTCTGCACCATCAGTGTATAGAGATGGGGAACTTTTAATATGTACATGTTATGGGCTGCCATAGCTTTGATTCACCAGCATGTGTTGGAGACTGAAGATGGTGTGGTGGATGATGCTGACAACCACCTCAGGCACCGGTGGAGGAGAAGATTGTTCAGACCCAGGGTAACCTACCAGGGGCTAAATGATCTGGAGATAGTAGAGCATTACAGGGTGGACAGGGACACCTTACAGCAACTTGTTGAGCTGTACCGGCCACACCTCAGAGCCAGAAATAACAGAGGGGAACCCATCCCAGTGGACACGAAGGTATGTGTAAGCTTGAGAATACTAGCACAGGTACCTTTCAAAGGCCAACAGGGAATATCCTGGGGATCTCACAGGCATCAGCATCCAGGGTACTCCACCAGTTCCTGGATGCCATGTTATCACATGCCAATGAGCACATATACTTCGCCCATATGCAGGAGGAGTTTGCCAGCAATATGCGTCTCTTCCACCATGTGGCAGAATACCCGGAGGTACTGGGTGCAATAGACTGCATGCACATACACATCAAGTCACCACCTGGTGAGCAGGGTAGGTGATACATAAACCACAAGGGATACCTCTCCATCAACTGCCAGCTCATGTGCAATGCCCAGGGCATTATCATGGATGTGTGTGCTGGCAGCCCTGGAAGCTATCAAGACTCCTACATCTGGCATGCCTCACAGCTGTATCAGGTATTAGCCAGGGGGAACATCCCATATGGCCACCTGGTGGGGGATGCTGGCTATGCACTGGAACCGTGGATAATGACTCCCATCAGAAATGCATACATACCCATGCAAGAACGCCATAATGAGGCACATGCACAAACCAGAATCATCATAGAGCATGTGTTTTGGATGCTGAAATCACTGTTGGACATATCTGGTGGAGCTTTCCAGTACTGTCCAGGCACGTGTGCCCACATCTTCATAGTATGCGCTATGCTACACAATATGATCCTGTGGAAACAGCTGCAGCAGGGACAGAATGGTGAAGGCCCTCACAGCCCACCACCATTGCCAAGGGCCCCACAGACACAGAGGGACTCAGACCACGAACACCCTGAGCCAGCCCCAGTAGGCAGACAGAGGTGTGCCCAGTATGCCCATGCCTTGGCAAAGAGGGAACATATAGCACACACACTGACAGTGTAGGCACCTACGGACTGACACTCTTCTCCACCTGCACACACAGTAAACCTGGATGGCACACACACAAGACCACCTGTAAATTGTCATGTATAGGCGGTCTACTGTGTGCATCATACATAGGCAGCCCTCAGCTATTGCACACAACTGCTATTGACACAAGGTAAGTCAACAACTGAATAGTAAATTAAGCTATCAGCATGTGCTGATACTGTATGTATAGGTTCATAGGTGCATAAGTAGGTACTTGGTTAATTGCCCAGGCCATTTATAAGCCTAGCCAAAATGTGTCAGCTGTTGCCACCCCATTGATTAACTAACTATCCCTCTGTGGAGCAGAGCCAGTTGCGGGATCCCTGGAGTGTATCCACTGTTTCCCATCCACTCTGAAAGGTTTCCCTGGAGTGTTAGTGAGGAGCTCCGTATAATGTAATCAGGAATGTAGTTCCAAAGCATGGGGAGTACCTGTGACAGGAATCTGTCACTCCAGCATCTTCCAGTTATGGTTGTGGCAAGGTGTAGCTCATTACAGTGTGTGGCTCACTGTGACATGGATTCCCATAGGTGGAGCATATCCATTAAGCCTGACTTGGACATGGCTTTGTTGGCCAGCAAAGATCATCTCTGAGTAAATGAGATGCCACTGAGTAATGCAAGAGTTCATTCAGTCTGGCAGCATAGGACACATGTCTGAGGCCAGTAATCCTTTTGGCGAGGTATGTTCGTGGACCCTCCAGCTGTTGGATGTGTCTTCTGAGGTACATCCCAAATGGGTTATCATACTCAATAATGGGATTGATGAGTGATGAGTAAAGGAGCAATATAACCTCTGTATGTCTAGATACAAACCCTTAAGTAATCAGATGACCTACATAGAAGGATGTCCTAACTACTTTGGAGATATGATTGTCAAAAGAGAGATCACTATCTAATGTAGTCCCCACATACCCGTTACCTCATCTGTATTAAAGTGGCTGCCACTCATGTGTTAATATGTGGGTGTTTAGTTTTCCCAAAATGGAATGACCGTGCAGTTTGTGGCCTTTAGCTGGAGGCCATGATTTTGACACCCTGTGTTGGTCTATGTGAGGCCCCTTGAAGGATGTCTGTGACAGCTGGACTATCAAATATGGCTCCCAGTTTGCAGTAATCACCAAACATGGTCTGCTGTAGTCCACCTGTGTTTGACTGTACCTCTGAGAAGTATATGGCAAACAGTAGGAGGTCCCAGGACTGAATCCTGTGGGACACCAGTTGAGACTGGTTAAGAGTTGGACCTGGAGGCTGCTAGGCTTACCATGCAGGTTCTGTGTGTAAGCCTGTTGCCAACCCAACCTGTGATGTATGGGTGTATGTACTGGCTGCTGAGTTTATAAATAATACCTGAGTGTGGAATGGTGTCAAAATCTTTGGCGAGGTCCAGGTAGTATGTATAAACTACCACACCCTTCACCTAAAGTCTAGGTGACTGTAAGACGTCAGTAGGCATGATCTGCACTCAGTCAGGCTGACCTGGGTTGGGTCGAGTGTCTGGAGGTTCCCAATGTCTCTGTTAATGAGTTCCATGATGATGCGCTCCATAGCCTTGCAGACCAGGCTAGTCAGGCTTATAGGGCAATAGTTCCCGGGGTCCGTTGTGGCGCCACCTTTGTGGAGTGGGATAAGTGTTGCTGTGCGCCACTCTGTGGGTATGTAGCCTGTAGAGAGGCTGGGTTTGAACAGTGTGTTTAGGTGAGGGGTTAGTTCATTTGGAGCTTTTGTAAGACACAGCCTGGGACACTATCTGATTCCATTGAGGCTGTATTTTTGGCTTTGGATAGGGCTGTTTTAACCTGTGTGTCGGTGATTGCTGGGGCCGTACATATTTCTGGTATGATTATCGGCCGTTTAGGGGGTGAGAGGGGTGAGAAGTTTGCACTGAACCTGTCTGCCAAAATGTTGGCAATATCAGTTGGTTCAGTGTATTTTGTGCCAGTCTGCACCAACTCAGAGCAGATCTGAGAGTTCCCACTTAGGTTCTTGACATAGCTAAAGAACGCTTTGTGGTTATCTGTATGGTCCTTGGAAATTTGTCATTTGAAGCTAGCCTTGGATGATTTCATGAGGGATCGTAGTTTCTTGCTGATACTGATCAGGGATGTCTGTCCTTCTAGGGATTTCGCTCTTATCTGTACTAGTTTCCTCCTTCTATTGTAGAGCCTGTTTATGGCAGGGGTCCACCAGACCGGTTTCCTTTACTTGGAGGAGTGAGGCTAGGTTTGACTTGGGATAGCATGATCCATGCATTCCTGCAGATGATCATAGAGTGCCTTTGTATAGGTTTCAGCATCTTGGACAGCATTGTCCATTGGCGTGGGGGCCGTGAACCTTTCCACCTCGGTCTTAAGCAATGTGAAGTCTGCTTTAGAAAAGATTTTCACAGTGGTTTCCTTGGCTGGGGTTGTGGGCAGAATGTGAATATCCAGAGTGATTTGTCTATGGTCTCATCAAACCAGCAAGGGTTGACATTGGGTGTGGAACACCGGTCGCCCATGTTGGTGATGACCAGGTCCAATATGTTGTTCCCTCTGGTGGGGGTGTTGACCAGTTGATCCAGGGCATTTCAGTTTATAAATGCTAGGAAGCACTGGGCAAGGGAGTTAGTACTTGAGTAGTTCTCCCAGTTAATGTCTGGGTAGTTCAAATCACCCAGTATGAGGGTGTTTTGTAGGACCTGCATATTTCCCAGTGTCTCCAGAAATGCAGAATGTGGATCCTGGGTCATGGTGGGTGATCTGTAGCAAGCTACAATTTGGACTGATGTTTTGTCCATTGTCAGTTGCACTTGGATGATCTCTGATGCATTGTGCTGTGCCACTAACCTGAAGGTGTGAGTATCCTTGATGAATATGGATACACCCCCACCTTTTGTGTTCCGGTCCGGGTTCTGTGGCCGAAAGGTGTGGTATGATTTACAGCCTGGTAATGCTGGGGTGCTTTCTGGAGCCTTAAACCAGGTTTTTGTTACTGCACAGATATTTATGTTTTCCATACTGAGAAGTGCCTCGAGTGTGTGCATTTTGAGGTTTAGACTTCTGGCATTGAGTAGCAATACCCTCAGTTTCTGGTTACTTGTGCTATTTACGGTGGTGGGTTTGTCTTTTGAGCCTTGCTTAAAAGTCCACCTTGCCTAATATCCACCTCTCTAGTATTGTTTGCAAGCAATGACAGTTGTGCATGTGTACATGTTCTGCAAATGTGTACTGACCCTTGTTACAGGGCTGTGCCAAATGGCTATGTGCACACCTACATAGAGTGGATATTGACAGTAGAGACACACTGGTTGAACATTTAGATTTGCGTAGCCTAATCTCTCATTGCCAGACTAACACCTGCTTGGAAATATGTTGACAGTACTGGTAATGAAACAGGGTGCATATCATCTTTAACTCCAGTGTGACATCTGCAGTAAGAGTGTAAGATGTAGGAAACCGCTACCCATGTGTAATAGCTGCTTCATAGGTGATGGCGTACACTATCTGATTATATCCTGATCATGTCAATAGTGGCAGCAGAGTCTATTGATATTTGACTCTGTGTGGGGAGTGGGTGCCTGTGCCCAACAGAGCTCATGGTTTTACTGGGTATGTGAGTATATACCCAGACAAGGATACAGCCCTGTTCACACTTGCATAATCTGTAATCAACTATCAAGATGTGATGTGGCCCTCAGAGGGTGATTGCTACTAAAGGTAGCTATCATGTTCCAGTAATAGCTAGTGTTGCCATGTCCATAACACAGATATTTACATGTGAGCATCACTGTCTAAAACATCTTCATAAGCAGTAAGAAAATAAATACAGTATGTGGTACTTGTAGTACTGAATGCTCATACAGGCATGTCCACTATTCAGCTACTGTTGTTTACAAATGTCAGCTTTGTGTATGTGGCCATCCTGGGGGAATGCAATATCTATGCTATGTACACTGCCAAACCCACCTAACACCACACCCCACACATTGTCTGGGATGCAGCTACAGGGGTGAGCTTGGAGGCAGTCCATTCTACACCCATGACTGGACTAGACAGTCAAGAGGTGTAGGTTAACACATGAATCTCATCACCACAACCAACACATACCCTTACCAGAACACAGTAAGGACACACACACATGCCACCAGATATCACACACATCCACAGAGGCCTCTAAGTATCTGGCCAAGCAAGAGGCCTCCCAAGTTGGAATAGACAGACAACAGAATACAAAGACTGTACGACATTGTTTGCATAATTGTGTCACACCTCAGAACACGTGGCCAGAAACATGGCCAACAGTACTCATTTATGAATGCAAACTCTAGCACTATGTTACACACCTAGCTATATGAGGGCAAACATACTGTCAACTGCCTGTCTGCCATGATTAGCCACATGCCCATACACTCAGACCACCTTTAGAACTATACACATGTCTCTGGCATATTCAGTGTTGTTGTGCAGGACCTGTGATGCAGTAGCCTGGACTGCATGGAAATACATGTAGGAACTGTCGGGTCTTGTAGCCCATGCAGGTATGTCCCAAGTCCTTGGTAGCATTCTGCCATTGGCCAGAATGATGCAGCAGTACAGGGGCAAGGATTGTATTCCACAATCGTGTAATGTACTGGTGTAATTCAAAGAGTATTCAGCATCTCTCTGCCTGGGATAACATGGTTGACAGACCATGATGCTTTGCTAGACAGGGCCGGCACCTGTCAGCCCTGAGAATCTGGATACTGGCAATGGCCCATGCCTCCCCTATAGTGCCCTCATCATGCCAGGTTCAAGTGAAAGTCCACTGGTACAACAGGGACAGCCAGGAAATAAACTATGAGTCTTGCTACTCAATGATACAAATCAGGTACTCAGTGTGGACTCACTCATGGCAATCTGAAACATGGAGAACATATCTGTGCAGTGATTGAGATATGGTTCAATGCTTTGGAGAGCACTCCTGCATGACCATGTTATAACACATACCTCATCTCTTGGCCATCATCCTTTATTGGAACACATGGGCCACAGGTGTGTCCAACTTCCTGAGGGATATGTACACCCCCACACTAGTTGCACTTGCACAATGTAAGATGCATTATGCTGAGTAACTACCTTTGTGCCAAAGTGTAACCCAAATTGCTCCTTGTGACAGATCATCCACCATGCCTCAGAATTCCCAACTGTCATTGTGCTGTAATGGGAAATACCAGTTTTGAGACAGGAAACCATAATCATGGCCACTCAGCTATCCCATTATGAACTGGGAAGACACATCATGTACCAACACGTGCTCAATGCATGTTGGATTTCATCAACACCAATGACCTGGATCATCATAGTCACACCAACAGGGCTAACAGTATGCCACACATAGTCAGTCTTCAAAGCCAATTTTATGCTCCTTAAGAGCGAAGTGGTGACTGTCATGGCAACCATGCAGAGGTACAATGCATGTGCAAATGTTGGGTCCTACACAGATGCACTTTAAGCACTCACATATGTGCAGTGATCATGCGATTGAAACAGAAACAGGATTTAACCAAACACAAACATGGAGGCAAACTGGTGGTACCCTGCCTTAAACCATACCACAGAAGGTAGTAACTGTTGCAAGAGTCAACACACGTGAGTGGAAGATGATCCATGGTCAGCCTCAGTAAGATGCAGATACACCATATAATGCCACACAAAGCTACTGTGAAACTAATCATCCACATATTATGAGGCCAAATACAGATGATTCCATAGCTGTGTCATGAAACATAATGACAACAACAAGACCTGCTGTGCTTCACAGCACTATGGCATGAGAAGTACTGCACCTACAGAAATAGCACCTGTTCATCCAGATAGGGTCTTGGATAACATAAACACACTGTCCCCCCAACAGGTACACATTCATATATCCATGTACACTACAGAGCCCCTGTAACAACTATGCAGGTACAAGCTGCACTCACTAATGCCATACATACAGGCTGCATGGGACCTGTCCACATCCCAGGTTGTATCCTACACAAATGTCAAAACAATTTGCTCTCCACATAAACATCATGTACAATCATACCTTCATGTCAGAATGTGTACACACTGAATGGTGCACAGCAACAGTCATCTGTTAATGCTGTCAATATCTGAGGGACCCTGGAATGTGTACAGCTGACCTGGTTACAAACAGTGGTATCATTGCATTGCATAACACATGATGCAACTGTGTCAGTACATGGGTACTCTGCACAGTTGTTGTAGGGCTAGGTACAGTCCACCAGTCAAAGGTTACTTGGTGTTGTACCATTATGTCATGCCACATGTATGGATGTGTGTTGGTGGTCTGAGGACATGGTGGTGTCTGAGGATTACATCCTAGAATGCAGCTTTTGACACTGTGACCTGCACCTGGCTTATCTGTGATGACTTATGTTGGAGTACTGGTCTGTACATGTGAGTAGCCATTATGAATGTGGGGACACCACCACCTGGAGTGGTCTGTACCAGTGTTATAGCCCACATGTCTGGTTCTGAGTTATATGGTGGTAGTACTATTGTGCACTACAGAGCCTTCAGCCAGGTGTTCCTCACTGCACAGATGCCAATATTCTCCATTATAGGTTCTACAGTGAGCAGCTGTGATTACGACAGCAACACATCTAGCACTGGTTAGCATAAGCATACAATGCAATTGTCTTCTAGGTGTCAGGGTGTTATCCTGTGTTTAGGACATTTGTCTTGGAATGGCACTATATGGGCAAATGCGACCTCGGTATTATCACCACTCCCTTGAATCATGGATGCATGTGATCTCTGACAAAGGCTTGTCTTCTGTCAGTCATGTCATCCCAGAATGACAGACACTGGACAACCTCGCAATTACAGCAGAAAATTGACTCACTGTGTTGGTCAAGCAGTTGCCATTCCTAGCATGACATCACTGTGAGTGGTAGTATTGTGCTTGGTATAGACTGATACATCTAAGGTGACGGACAGCAGCAGACATTGTGTAGATGACCAGTGTCAGATATATGTAGTGCAGTGTTCCTGCTAACAATGACAACTACTAACACCGGAGTCCATTACAACATGTTCTGTACCTCTAACTGTATGAGCATGGCCACTGTGGCCTTCCTTGTTTAGAAACAGAGTGCATCCCAAAAAGCTCTGTGCTACAAGTGTATGAGCATGCCCAGTATAACCTTGTATAGTTGGACTCATAGTGCATTCCAAACAGCCCTGTGCTACTAAGTGTGTGAGCATGCCCACTGACACCTTGTGTAAGTTATGTGCTTCTATGTGTATGAGTATGGCCATTGTAACCCTGTATAGTGATAGCAGTTGTCCATTCCACAGATGGGCATACTCCTGTTCAGGATGGACTCCTACTTTAAACACACAGGTTCACAGCTATGTACATCTTAACTGTCAGCATATCTGTTGATGTCCACAATCCTAGAAGGTCATGATGACTGCCTTGGAATGTGTAATCTCTGTGGCGCGACTTGTAACTGCGTAGTATTGTAATAATGATCTGTAGATAGGCAGGTATTTTGATCCCACCACTGGCATGTGTGTGTGTCCATCTGCCTGAGAACAGAACAATGTTTTTTAGAGTACTCACACTCCGTACAATTTCTATAACCAACTTTGGCAAGGCTGATGATGTCACCCACCTAGGAATACATCTCTGGGATTGCTGTGACCCAGTAATCTTGGTAGTGCGTTCTGTAACTGCGTAGTGTGATAAAGTAGTTAGATTGGTGTTCTAATCCCAGACATGCCAAGTGTGTGTGTCCATCTGCCTGAGGACAGAACAATGCTTTTTAGAGTACTCACACTCCTTACAATTCCTATACTCAACTTTGGCAAGTCTGATGATGTCACCCACCTAGGAATACACCTCTGGGAATTCTATGACCTAGTAATCTTGGTAGCGTGTTCTGTAACTGCATAATGCTGTAGTGTGATAAAGTAGTTAGATCGGTGTTCTAATCCCAGACATGCCAAATGTGTGTGTCCGTCTGCCTCAGGACAGAACAATGGTTTTTAGAGTACTCACAATCCATACAATTCCTATACCCAACTTTGGCAAGGCTGATGATGTCACCCACATAGGAATACACCTCTGGGATTACTGTGATCCAGTAATCTCGGTAGCGCATTCTGTAACTGCATAATGCTGTAGTGTGATAAAGTAGTTAGATCAGTGTTCTAATTCCAGCCATGCCAAGTGTGTCGGTGTCCATCTGCCTAAGGACAGGAAAATGTTTTTTAGAGTACTCACACTCCATACAATTCCTATACCCAACTTTGGCAAGGCTGATGATGTCACCCACCTAGGAATACACCTTTGGGATTGCTGTGACCCAGTAATCTCGGTAGTGCATTCTGTAACTGTGTAATGCTGTAGTGTGATAAAGTAGTTAGGTCAGTTTTCCAATCCCGGACATGCCAAGTGTGTGTGTGTGTCCATCTGCCTGAGGACAAAACAATGCTTTTTAGAGTACTCACACTCCATACAATTCTTATACTCAACTTTGGCAAGGCTGATGATGTCACCCACCTAGGAATACACCTCTGGGATTGCTGTGCCCCAGTAATCTTGGTAGTGCATTCTGTAACTGTGTAATGCTGTAGTGTGTTAAAGTAGTCAGGTAGGTGTTCTATTCCAAAGCATAGCAGGTGTTTGTGTTTGTCAGTCATATCCTATGTGTTATTGGCTGTGAGTGTCTAACCACTGGATGTGTTGAGGAGTGTGTTTTATAGTTTCCCTGTATAGGGCCATATATGTCACAATCAGCCAAGAGACTGGGTTGGTAAGACATACCCATATATTTGGCAATAGGCCTGGTGAGTAAGTTCAGCAACCCTAATATTACCCAGAATACAGTCTGAACCCATGTGTCGGACAGAAACACACTTGCCTTGGGATTAACACCAATACATAATAAAGGAGCTGCTGGCGTTTTCCTTTTTCCTCTTTTCTAATGCTTTGGTGTCACGAGGTTTGTTTTTGAGATATATAATCTATATATATATATATATATATATATATATATATATATATATATATATATTTATGGACATTAACACACATACATCTACGTAATGGAATACATGTCCTATACTGTTGAATGACTTTGCTGGATGATATGTTCATGATAACATCCGATGACTGTATATCTGCCATGGCTTAGTGATAAAGCACATCGGCTGTGGTGTGCGGAGTCCTGGTTTTGAGCCTTGCAGAGGATGGTTATTTTGTTGCTGGGCAAAACAAAGGCCGTTGGATACGGAGTGAGTAAGGCACTTTTAAACAGTTGTGAGCGGGTGTGTGCAGGTTTGCGCGACGGTAAGCAGTGGTTAGTTTAGGGGAGGCACAGTATGGGACATGTAACTATGCATTAGCAGGCAATCCTATGCAAATGAGGTGAAGGATAGTGAATCCCATTTTTCCCAGGGTGTGAGGCAGGTCCCAAGAGTGTAAGAGTATAGATAGCTGGGTGCAAGACTTGAATATAGGTGACATCATGAGGGGGTGTCAGGCATACTGTAAGTGGATTGGAGCCCTGTGGCTTGGGATTGCTCCTAGCTTAGCACAGCTAAGCTAGGGGTGTGTCTAAACCTGCCTAGGGCAATCAGAAGGGAAAACAGCAGTAGGAAAGTAATCAAGGAGAACTAGCTGAGCTGACAGGTGAAATGTGTCAAGATCAGCCAATTACAGAGGCAGCAGACCAGCCCAGCACAGAACACTACTATAAACTAAGCAAACACTTTCCCCACTGTTTTTTCCACACTCTACACCACCGGTGTGTATAAGCGGGGAAATTTTAATAAGCAAACCTACAAAATGAGAAGGGCTGCAGCAGGCAACATAGAACAACATGTGTAAGAGGCTGAGAGTGGTGAGGATGTGAATGCTGCCGAACAACCCACAGTGAGGAGACAGAGAAGAGTGTACAGACTCAGGGTAACCTACCAGGGGCTACATGAGCTGGAGATAGTGGAGCACTATAGGGTTGACAGAGACCTCTTACAGCAAATTGTTGAGCTGTGCCGGCCACACCTGACACATCAAACTGGCCGAGGGAACTCATCCCAGTGGATACCAAGGTATGTGTAGGCCTAGGTATACTAGCCACAAGTTCCTCCCAAAGCACAACTGGGGATATCATGGGGATTTCACAGGCATCAGCATCCAGAGTATTCCACCAGTTCCTGGATGCCATATCAGCACATGCCAGTGAGCACGTTTATTTCCTCAACACACGTGAGGTGTTGACCAGCAATATGCGTCTCTTCCACCAAATAGCAGAATACCCTGGGGTAGTGGGTGCTATAGACTGCATGCACTTATGCATCAAAGCACCATCTGATGAGCAGGATAGGGCCTACATCAACCGCAGGGGCATCCCCTCCATCAACTATCAGGTCGTATGTGATGCCCAGGGCATTATAATGAATGTGTGTGCTGGCTGCCCTGGAAGCTATGATGATTCAGAAATATGTCATCTGATGCAGCTGTACCACAGATTTGCTGATATGGACATCCCCTACAGTCACCTAGTGGGGGATGCTGGGAACGCACTGGAGCCGTGGCTGATGACACCCATCAGAAATGCACACACACCTAAACAACAACGCCATAATGAGGCACATGCACAGACCAGACATATAATAGAGCATGTGTTTGGGATGCTCAGGACACGGTTCCAGTGTCTGGATACATCCGGTGGAGCCTTGCAGAGTTCACCAGCTACATGCATCCAAATTGTTATGGTATGTGCTATGCTACACAATATGATCCTGCGGAAACAGCTGCAGCAGGAACAGCATGGGGCAGGTCCACACAGCCCCCCACCAATGTCAAGGCCTGTACAAGCACAGAGTGACTCAGAGGGGGAACAACCTGAGCCTGACCCAGTAGGGAGAAGGAGGCATGCCCAGTATGACCTGGCCTTGGCAAAGAGGCAATGCATAGCATATGCACTGACACAGTAGGGACCCAGGGAATGACACCATCTCTGACTTACAAAGACAGTAAAAGGGATGCCAAACATGACACTACCTGTGTTCAACCATGTATAGGGAGTGTGCTATGTGCATCTGACATAGGCAGCCCTCCAGCACCATTCTCAAGTCTCGCACACCCTCAAGGTAAGTCAATCAACCTACCAATTGCCAAATGGAGTAGAATGTGTTGTTACCTGTAACTATGATATGGAAGTGAGAATGCAAGGGAATTGGGTGGCCGAATGTTAAGGCAGCAGACAGTAGACACCCATAGTGGCACCATGACATCTGTAACACATACTGGAGTCACCATAGTAGCCAGTACTACACAGGGTGACAAAACCCACTACAGGTAATGGGCTGAGTGACATGTGTGTGCATAAGACCCTCACAAGTTTCAGCCAGCAGGACAGGTGTAGACAGGCACAAAGAACTGCTGTACTATGGCCTCTGACTGTGCCCTATGGATAACCCCTCCCCCAGACCCACACAGACAGACTACAGCAGGCCAGGCAGTTGGATGTAAGTTGTGAAGCCTAGGAAGTCAGAAACTAATATGTTGGTAATAAAAGCTAAGATCCGTAGTACGCTGGTATGCCTCTAGCCAGCACAATAGGTAAGACTAGACACTGAAATGGAGTATGTGACATACCAGTACAGTCCTAGAAAATGTGTACAAGTGTCAGGTGTGCCCCCTCCCATCCAACGTACACTTATAGCAACAGTCAGGTGTGCCCCCCCTCCTGCTGCTATGTAGGAATGTAGATACAGTCAGGTTCCCCCCCTGCTATGCAGACATGTAGCAACAGTCAATGCCAAATGACCGATGGATATCCTGCAGACACAGCATGCTACCTGTCAGTGTACAGCACAAAGGTCAGCACCGCAGTACAAACTACCTGGACTTGATCCACACATGTGATACAAATGGCCATACTGGGCATGCTCACACACTTGAAGGTATGAAGGCAATGTCAGTCAACAACATACTGAAAGGTCGTACTGGGCATGCTCACACACTTAAACACATGAAGGCCATGTCTGCAAACACCAGTGGTCCAGACATATCTGGCAGTCGCAGTTCTTACTGCAGACACATGTCAGTATGCATGACTCCTGCCTTGCACACACAGTGGATAGGAATACAGGCATATATGTAAGGACAACACACTATAATAAGCCAAAGGTAGATGGACATAGATGTGTGGAAGAGGGTGACCATGACAAGGAGCCATCTGGGCCTGTCCCACACAGCACACAGCCAAAGGGCCCCAAACACATGAAGTGCCGATGTCATTCACTGCAGATACTAGCCACCAGCATCTATCAGCATGACAGACTATGTGGTGCACGTGCCAGCTGTGCAACATGACTTTACAAGGAAGGAGTCATCTAGTAGCTGTATACATGTACCTGTGACATATGACCCCATGTGTGCCCGCATGTGGCATGCCAACCCCTACATGAATGGGTTGTGGCCCATGCATGCACTGCCCTCCCCATAGCAGTATTATGACAAGCCTGCTGAGGTAATCCAATGTGAAATACACCTTGGGAGAGCTGTAGCTCAGTAATCTCCATGGCGCATCCCATAACTGCGTACTGCTGTAGTGATAAACTAGTTAGTTAGTAGTTCTAACCCCAGACTTGCCAATTGTGTGTGTGATTGTGTGCGTGTCTGTCTGTCTCAGACTGTGTAGAGAGAAATGCCTTTTTAGGCTACTCACAGTCCGTACAATTCATATACTCAACTTTGGCAAGGCTGTTGATGTCACTCACCTAGAAATACACCTCTGGGAAAGCCATAACCCAGTAGTCCCTGTAGTGCGTTCTGTAACTGCGTATTGCTGTAGTATGATAAAGTAGTTAGGTCAGTGCTCTAATCCCAGACTTGCCAACTGTGTGTGTGTGTGTGTGTGTGTGTGTGTGTGTGTGTGTGTGTGTGTGTGTGTGTGTGTGTGTGTGTGTGTGTGTGTGTGTGTGTGTGTGTCTGCCTGAAGACAGACCAATGCTTTTAGAGTACTCACACTCCGTATTATTCATATACTCAACTTTGGCAGTCCTGCTGATGTCACCCACCTAGAAATACACCTCTCGGACTGCTGTAACTCAGTAATCTCAGTAGCGCATTCTGTAACTGCATAATGCTGTAGTGTGTTAAAGTAGTTAGGAAGGTGTTCTATTCCGAGGCATAGCAAGTGTGTGTGTTTGTCAGTCATATCCTGTGTGTTGATGGCTGTGAGTGTCTAGTCACTGGATGTGTTGGGGAGTGTGTTTTGTAGTTTCCTATACAGTGGCCATATATGTCACAATCAGCCAAGTGACTGGGTTGGCGAGACATACCCATACATTTGGCAATAGGCCTGGTGAGTAATGTCAGCAACCCTATTATTACCCAGAATACAGGCTGAACCCATGTGTCGGACAGAAACACACTTGCCTTGGGATTAACACCCGTACATAATACGGGAGTTGCTGGTGTTTTCCTTTTCATTCTTTCCTAATGCTTTGGTGTCACAAGGTTTGTTCTTGGGATATATAATCTATATCTATGTATGCATAAACAGATACATATATATATATATATATATATATATATATATATATATATATATATGTGTGTATATATATATATATATATATATATATATATATATATATATAAATATATATATATGAACATTAACACACATACATCTACGTAAATGAATACATGTGCTATACTGTTGAATGGGTGCATTTCCTTTAGCGGCGCAACACTATTAATGCAATCATTTAAGTGTAATGCAGCTCATTAACATGCCTGTTGAGCACATGTCAGTATAAAATGCTTGTGTTGATAATTAAATGTTTAACCAAGCAACTAGTCTAATTTTACACGTCTGCCTGACAGACGTGTTAAGGTACTGCATTACAGCGGAGCAATCGCTTTAAAGTGTTGCCCCGGTAAGTCACACAGACAGGAAATCAATAATAAGGAAATACCTGCAAGTAACATGACATTCCTTTCTTCTGTTAATTAGTCATGACATGGTGATATGTACACTGCATGAAATGCTTAACATGAAGTAACTGCCTGTGCTTCCAGTTTACAAAGACGTAGTCATGCTGACCATTTGTAATCAGACAGTTTTCAGTCCTCTGTGAGGCATGTGAAATTATGGTTAAAAGACAGTGAAATTGCTATGTATATGTTTGCCGTGAAGGGCTTACAAAGACACAAGTTGTTAAGATTAGGCTTCAGCTTGGATTAATTATGTAAAAGCCTTGTGCAATAGCAACAAATGTATACATCATAAACACAGTTATTTCCGGGCTCAGCGATGCCTTCCTAAATCCATGCCTGACACTCTTAAAAAACAAACAATTACTGTTTACTGATTGCAATAGCATCCTCGCGGCTTAAAGAAGCCAATTAATTATATGTAGAGATGTTGAGGATGGGTGTTTGAAAATGAAAATGTTTTCTACAATGCCTGCTTTCCCTATAATGGATAGACTGCTGTAATAGTAGGCCTTTGTCTTTGTTTTTCACTATTCTGCTTTCGGGCAAACACTTTCAATGCGGTTGCTGAGCTCCGACTCCAGCCTTAAGCCATGTTGTTTGGATGTTAATGGTAACAGTTGTGTGTAAATCAGTTAAATGGATAAAATGTAAAAACAAAATGAAAACAACTGTAACTTCTACATTTTACACACACATGTTAAGACTAACACAAATACATGGTATGACACTGGATTCGGAAGTCAGCAACCGCATTAACAGTGTTGCCCCGTTAACGGAAAAGTACCCCCACACAAATGCACTTAAACATGCTTACTGGTGCTTATATATGTTTACTACTGCATATTTGTGCTTACATTTGCTTAATAGTAACTTATTCATTATGTCACTAACACTGAGATTGACTGGCATTAATTAAACATTTCATGCATTACTCCAGTTCACATGTACATGTTCTTATGTAGGATGTACAGCAATACGATGTATAAATATGTTTATATACACATTCCACATGGTAAATGATATGTGCTAGTGTGGGACTTGGACAGTGAATGCCTGTTCGTTAGGCGAATGTTCTGACCAATATACTATTGCTGTGCTGCTTCAGTTGCATATATATCCATATACCCATGTCTCCTAGTTCCCCAAACACCCACTCCAACACTTCACTAACACTGTAGTCATCCATTCTCCAGTTGGATTTGCAGTGTATCCCCACCAGTACACATTGGCTGCTCCCTACCCCTGTAGCTCCATCCCATCGGTTGACTCACTACACGTATCTTCAGGAATCCCTAACGTTTAGTCTACAAACATTGGTGACATGAGTGACCAATAGGACACTATTCACAATTCTTGAATTATCCCACATGGCACACACTTGTCTTTCTGACAAGATTAGACTCTTACTTCCTTACATACTTACTCCCGTTAACATGACACTACAATGAATTAATTAGTCTGACTATATGGTAACGTACACGTTACACATGAGAACTAATTATGTACGTGTTTGGCGTGATTCATTTACAAATAGACCGGTTTAGTATTTGGCGTTGCCTTTGCAGGCAGATCACAGGGATAATTCCCTGTGTGAGATAGTACTCACATTTGATTTATTCAGCACAGCACTGACTTTGGACATTGTACACACTTCTGTGTTTTAGCAATTTCGTCCCTTTTCTCTTATCCACTACCTATTATTCTATCTACTGTCAAAGTTTGTAAGGGCACTGTGTTTATGTCTGCAAATGGAATGGATATGTTACAGGGAATGTACTTCTACATATAGATGTATGCCTGTGTGCATGCATACATACTTATAACTAACTCGCTGGCCTCCACGAGGTGGTCCAATTAGAACCAGACCATCCAGCCATGACACGCCTGGATCCATAATCACATACCCATGGTTCCTCGACCCCAACCGAGTTCGACATACACACAATCCATCCATTATCCAGTTGCTTTCACATCCATGACCCACCTCCACACATTGCCCTCCCCCAATGTTAGGAGCCCTACATGTATGTTGTCCCAACACATGTATTATCATGCTCTCCCACCATTTAGTCCTTGAACATACCTGCCCTTGCTTGTGTAATGGACGGAGATCCAAATATGCTGTCAATTTTTGGTAGTCCCACTGGACTACTCTTTGATTGTTTGTAAAGTAGACTTAGCAGATCAACAATGTTTCTCCCACTGGTAAAACCCTGTCTGTGGTTTGAGTAGCAGTGCTTTGCTCACTCCTGGCCAGCTTGATATGACATACGCTGACAGCATTATATATGCTGTTGATTCCCTTCTCATTCCTTTTCTATGCTTTAATGTTACAATGTTCATTCTTCATAACTATAGATATATATATATATATATATATATATATATATATATATATATATATATATATATATATATATATATATATATATATATATGTGTGTGTGTGTGTGTGTGTGTGTGTGTGTGTGTGTGTGTGTGTGTGTGTATATATATATATATATATATATATATATATATATATATATATATAGATATATAGATATATATATATATATATATATGTATATATATTACATCTGTACATACTTATATACATTTCCTATGCTGGGCACTGCTTACACCCATGCAAGCGCACTTAGATTTGCTTACTGTTTGTTATATATGTTTACTGCTGCTTATTTGTGCTTACTTGTGCCTAATTCATTATGACAGTACCACTTTGAATGGATTTGGTTAAAAGTCCCATGCGATACTCAAGTTCACTTTTACATGTTATTATGTCAGTTTTACAGCAGAACAACATTCATTCCACATGGAAAATGATATGTGCTATAGTTGAACTTGAACTGTGAATGCCTGTTCATTAGACAGATGCTCTAACCACTATACTATTGGTGTGCTGCTTCATTTTGATGTATACCCATGGTTCATAGTTACCCGAACACACGCCTCAACAATTCACTAACACAGCAGTCATCCTCCATTCTCCAGTTGGAAAATAACCACACCACTATACATGTGCCACACCCTACTGCTCTAGACATGTCTCGTATGTTGGCTCACTCCAAGTATATTTAAACGTCCCAAGCTTATAGTCTTGGAACATACGTTCATATAATGGTGAGGTGTTCAAATAGTCTTCCAGTTTTCGGCTCATCTGACAGGAGAATGGGACTGCCCTGTACCTGTTTGAAAGTCAGACTTAGCACGTGGACAAAGATAGACCCACTGTTAGCATCCTATCTGTGGTTGGAGACACAGGAGGTTTGCTCACCTCTGGCCAGCTTGATATGACAGCACTAAATAATACGGGGCTTCCGCTGTTTTCCTTTGCATTCATTATGAACGCTTTATTGTGACCATGTTCACTCTTCATGGATATATATATATATATATATATATATATATATATATATATATATATATATATTTACATTTCCCATACTGTTGAATGACCGCCACTTACCACCGCGCATACCTGCTTACGTCTGCTTGAAAGTGCCTTAATCACCCTATATCCAACAGCCATTATTCTGGGCATCATAGAAAATTAGCAGCCCTTGCATGGCTTGGACCCAGGAATAGAAACACCAAAACACCATAGTCACTGGTTTGACCACTAAACCATCCATGATACATTCTACATGGATGGTAGTTAGGATATATGACTTTACTACAGGCATTCCACACTACTGGCAACAAATGTGACAGTCAGTTGGTGTACATATGTATAGTACATGTTAATGTTCATATGTTTCTGAGAGACATATGTATACATTTGCAAGTATACATATTTATGAATAGGACACATACGTGACAATTACTTATATGCATGTATGTGTGATGTGTAGTTATGCAAATATAAGTATGTACATTTATGGATATATGACTACATATCTGGGATTATACATGGCCATATATATGAACATCCACATTCAGGAGGGACCTGTACTGTTTGTATACAGGGGTTGTGTGCATCATCACGACGTGGAACCTGGACAGGGTATACAATTTGTGGATGTGTACTATTTGGAAGATGGCTATGGAGAAGCTTCTTGGGAACATGTGAAAGGTATATATTCTCTATAATGCACATGGAGAGACGTGCATCATGGTCACGTGTTTAATCCCTGGTCGTAGGTTCTGCAGGACCGGGTGGAGGCTGAGCAGGGTTGTGGGCAAGTACTGCTAATCCAACTTGTGTCCGGATATCAACAGGGGTGGAAATTGTGTTGTGCTACCAAGTCTAATATTGAGAACAGATACTTATCCCATGAGGGATGTCCAAAAATTTTGGATGCTGATGACCCCCATTCTTTTGGTTATATGAAAATGAGGGAGGGTTATACATGCATGGGGCACCTAGTTTGCAGGTCTGAGACTGCTTCGGGTGAGACTGCCTACTAGATGTGGGTAAGGAGCACTATGTGCAGATATGTCTGGCCCAAGCTAGCAGCCCGAGTATGGGTGGTTTTGGTGGATGTTCAGCAAGGAGGGGGTGGTGTGCTGTGGTGGGGACGATGGGTATTCAATTATGTATACAGGTGTGTAGGGGTTGGATGGCTCAGTTCAGGCCAAACTATTATGTGGTGTGAGCTGGTACTATTTCTGTATATGTGTATCTTACATTTTAATGTTCATATGTTTGTGGGATTGTGTTCTGCAATATGACCTGACAGGGTGTATTGGGGATGTTAATGTATGTTCTTTAGTTTCCTTTTGGATTCTCCCACTGCTTCCTCGTACACCTCCAGTTCACCTATTGTACATCTGACCCAGTCTCCCCTTGGCGGATTATTACATTACCCATCACCCCCCAAAATCCACATACACACTATCCATCCCTTCTCTGGTTGTTAGCCATGGCACAGACAGCAGTGCACATTGCCTACTCTGCATATCTCTGATACCATTATGGTTGTGAGGCCAACCCTAGCATATTTGGTCTTCCACATGCTGTACTTCACACACATAGGTTCACACAAATACTTATCTTTCATGACATGGTAGGTTGACCCAGGTTATACTCATTCATTTGTGGGCGGTCCAGACAAGGACGACGTGGACTGCGAATGGGCAGATATTAAGCAAATGCTCTAACCATTGGGCTAGGCTTAGCAAAGGACAGCAGCACGCAAACACGCTGCGTTTCACTTCCACTTGATATAAAAATCAACACGACAATGAAATACAGACATAGGGTTTTAAATGTGATAGCTCTAGTGCTGGAGGCTCAACATTTAGCTACGTGCTTGTGTGTTTATTCCTGTGATTTTATTTTGGCGTTCGTGGAACTCTCTTGTATGCTTTGCATACATTTCAGTATCCACGGACACTGACAGGATTGATTACTATTAGAGGCAGGCTGTACTAGTCAGCATTTTAGGTTGTGCGACTGTAGCGGACATGTTCACGCCTCTGTGTTCGTGGAACTCTCTTGTATGCTTTGCATACATTTCAGTATCCACGGACACTGACAGGATTGATTACTATTAGAGGCAGGCTGTACTAGTCAGCATTTTAGGTTGTGCGACTGTAGCGGGCATGTTCACGCCTCTGTGCAGCACTTAAACACACCCCCTGCACACACGCACGTTTCCTATGCATGTGGACAGTGCGGCAGCATGCCTTCATTAATATGCATATGGTGCTGCTGTGCCATCTCTACACCGCACACTCTGCGCAAGGCTAACACTGTCCTTGCACCATGCTTCATGAATCCCAGGGCTAGTTTCATCAGTACAATCTTAAATATAGGTCTTTGATGTTAGTCTCCAGTCCACACTGACCATTTTTTAACTTTAGGTAATGGAGTCTTTTGGTAAGATTCAGAATCGGATATATCTCATAATTTAACCAGTAATATTGCTAGGGCAGGACAAGTGGGTCAACTGCCCTGGGCTCAAATTATTGGGGGGCTGCATTCAGCTGATCTGGATCTTTCATTAATGCAATTCCAGCTTTTAAAAGCCGGTATTGCACTTGTGGTCAAACCTGAGTGCTGTAGCTTTACGTGTGTAGTCTAACCTGTCAAAGTTAAAAAAAAAAAATCTTCTTTTGTTTTGTTAACTGAAACATGAGCACTGTAGTGTTCCATTCAGGCAGGATATAAACTGTACCAACTGTTTGCTGCATTTTTAACAAGCAGTTTGCTGCAGTTCATAAAGGAGAAATGTTTTTTTTAAACTAACACATGAGCTCTGTAACTTTCCATGCAGGCGGGGTATGTTGTTGGAGGGCTGGGGACAAGGACACAGAAACAGGACTTGAATGGCTAGAGCAAGAGGGAACGGGATGTGTTGTGCATCTGACCTTTTTTTTCTCTTGAAAATAAGAGCTGGGGGGCATTGATCTTACTGTAACAAGTTGATCTGTTGTTGATCAGCTTATTACAGGAAATGAAGTGCTGTTTTTTTATCTTCACTTGAAGATCTGAGGGACTGGGGGACTGATTCATAGTAGTGGCCCAGGGCACAGTATGAACCAGCTATGCTTCTGACTTTAACACACAAGCAAATCTTAGTTCCTTTTGTATCTTCAAAACTGACATCTTTACTAGGGCTATGCACTTTGGCAATGCAACTGAACTTCCCCCATATTGTAACAGCTGTTTGAATTGACCAGTCATCACATCAATGTGTTAAATTATGCACTACAGCTACTGGGTACAGCACTTTGCCCAGATTTTTTTGGATTTCTACCTGTGTAATAAGGTACTCCCTTTTGTCTCCATTTACAGAGTTATGTTAATTTTCTCGTTGTATTTTGCTAAACTAACTAATGTAATCAACAACCCTTGCAACTCCTTTCCTTCCATCACAATAGTACATTTAATAAGTTTAGTAATTGCACTGTCACAAAAAAACAGACTGTATACTTCTAATAGTTAAAAAGTCAGCATTTTCACATTTCATTGTCATCTTTTCAGATACAGTCGGTTGGTATTAACAATTTCTATAAGTACAGTATCGTTAGTAACTGTGTAGTATTTTGATGTGTGGCCTTTTTTAGAAAATTTAAAACAAGCAAGCACAGATGACAATAATTTCTTCATGTTTGCAGGTAAAGATACTTAGGGAAGGGAGTATTATTATTGGTCTTTGATGCATGCAAGTGTAGCTTACTGGGGGGGGGGGGCTATTTTGGTTAACAATAGGCATTGCCCTAAAATAACTAGCTATTCAAAAGAGTTAGCGACATTCTGGAACACCCATTTTCTTGTGTCGCTAGAAAGTCTCATTTTAAATGTATGGACAGCCACACTCTTACTTATATCATTTACATAATAACCCTGATAGAATTATACATAAGTTATACTCTGAGAACTGAATCACAGCCAAAACTAGCATGGTGGGAAGGAGAGGTTGCCGTGGATGTAAGCTGTTAGGGGTCACAATCATCAGGTACCAATGCTGTGGAAATGCAATACCGGCACTGATTTATGAAGTCACAAGGACATTGCAGCTTCAGAAATTAACATTGATACTGCATTGCTGAAACATAGAAGCACTCAGTGTGTGTGCAAATTAAAGTGAAGCAAGTTGCTTGTTGCATTTTTTAATAATTTGGATCCACAATTGGCTACATAGCTGCAAGCAATATGCAAGCAGAGAAAGGCTCCTATCTGCACCATACTTTGCCGTCAGTTGAGTCCCTCAAAACTTTTAAATGGGGCAACTTCTTTCTGCCAGCTTTGTTCTCAGATGTCAAAACTGACTTCAGTATCTGGCAAAGTAACTTTATGGATGATTGTTCTTACCCATGCTGACACTACCTCTGTTTAAACAGCATGACAAAAAGTAGAACAGACTTTGACTTCAGTG
This sequence comes from Protopterus annectens, assembly GCF_019279795.1. NCBI lineage: Eukaryota > Metazoa > Chordata > Ceratodontiformes > Protopteridae > Protopterus > Protopterus annectens. The sequence continues at coordinate 1,399,750,414 of NC_056739.1, read as the reverse complement.
TTAAAAATTGAACATTCTGGCATTTACACCACCCTCCCCAGTTTTATATACTACAGACTGGTAACAGCTAAATTTGACAAAATAGTAAAAGAGCTTAGTATCCTTGCAAATGATCACCTTTCATGTGATATTAATATAACCACTACTGTCTGCAAAGTAGTAATTATGTCTCTTTACATAGCTCTTTTCACACCAATTATAAAATAAAATATCCTGTTCCATAGTGTACTCACATACTTTTGAAACAATTGTAGAAGGCACAAAGGTTTCTCACAAAGAGGACTTAAGGGTGGGAAGACTTGTCTTATAGCCAAAGACTACAGGTGTTTTTTCTAGGTAGACATTAGGAGCAAAATATATAATGGTAACTCATCACTTTCAGTCAATCTATTCTGATTTCCATTCTTAGCAGAATTCCTGTTTTGCTCAGAAGCTGAGTAAGGAATGGAAGCACTTGAGAGCTGCAGTATTATCATCATATTAAATGATTGTGAGAGGGGAGTGATGGCAGAAAGACACATTATTATTCTGCGTGCAAAGTTTCTCAAGCACGCTGCAGCTAAAGAGAATCAAATGTATAAATTGGGATGGGGATGGGGAGAACTAAAGGAAAGAAAGAAAGGAAAGGAAGAACAGGGTGGATTCCCAACTCTGACACTACTTATCTGTAGGAATATAACCTGATCATTTAATAGCTGAAGCTACGTTCTGAGAATAGAAGTACTTTTTGTTTTCTAAACAAAACAGATATGTATTTTATTCATAAATGCAAGTACTCATATTTAATCATTATCAGCTCCACATTGAATTCAAGTCCTCAAATGAATAAATGACTTCAGTTCAAATGATATTAGAAGAGCAAAATATTAAAATTTAAAAGGGCATTGCTTAATAAAATAAATATTACATTTTAAAATATACAGAGAAAAGTAACATCTTACCTTAATCAGGAAAGGTTATTTTAGGTGGGTTATTATTAGCCCCTACCAAATGATAATGGGCTTGGATTCATAAGAAAGTTATTTCTCTTCAAGTACAGCATATATCAATTGATTGATTGCTGAACCCTAAATATAGGACAACAATACAATCACACAAGATAATATGAAAAGCTTGAGATGGAAGAAATAAAAAGTAGGTGAGAAAGAAGATGAGGCAATGAGATGGTGGGGGGAGATGAATGAAAGTGAGACAAATGTAATTGTAAGAAAGTCTGTTATTTCAATAGGAAAATCCACTCCAGTCATATTGACATGTGAGTCTTAGGTAGTTAGGCAAGAATGTTCTAATATTCATCTCAATGTGGTATATCCCTGGTACCCCCAGTGTTCTGTTCTGTTTATATAAGCTGAACCAATTTGTAAAAAAAATAAGGATTAAAGTCAAATATGACATCTGACTAAAAGCAATCTAAATACACTGAATATCAATTTCCTATTTATTTAGTTATCATTTTAACTAGGAGGTATTTTACATGACTTTCAGTGTACCATAGTGGTTAAAATGGTAACATTCACAAAACTTCCTCTCAACTAATAAAATGAAGTAGTCAGTGAAAAAGATACACACAGTTAAAGTCTGAAATTAAAACCAATAATTGTCTTATTCCTCTATGCAACTAGGTTAATGAGTAACAGCATATCACACTGCAGATAATGAATAGCAGCATATCACACTGCTGATAATGAGTAACAGCATATCACACTGCTGATAATGAGCAACAGCATATCACACTGCTGATAAGGAGTAATAGCATATCACACTGCTGATACTGAGTAACAGCATATCACACTGAAGATAATGAGTAGCAGCATATCACACTGCTAATAATGAGCAGCAGCATATCACACTGCAGATAATGAGCAGCAGCATATCGCACTGCTGATAATGAGTAACAGCATATCACATTGCTGATAATGAGTAATAACATATCACACTGCTGATACTGAGTAACAGCATATCAAACTGCAGATAATGAATAGCAGCATATCACACTGCTAATAATGAGCAACAGCATATCACACTGCAGATAATGAGCAGCAGCATATCACACTGCTGATAATGACTAACAGCATATCACATTGCTGATAATGAGTAACAGCATATCACATTGCTGATAATGAGTAACAGCATATCACACTGCAGATAATGAGTAACAGCATATCACACTGCAGATAATGAGTAACAGCATATCACATTGCTGATAATGAGTAGCAGTACATCAAATTGTTGATAATGGTTAACAGCATATCACACTGAAGATAATAAAAGCAAAGCTAATCCTTTTATTGTCTCATTGGAAGATGATCCAGTGTCTCAAAAATGTCTGACACTTTTCTGTTCTTCCACCTTCTGCTTCATTGGTGATGCCCAAAATCAATATTATTGCTAATAATTATACCTCAGTTCTCTACTACCTTTACCACAAAATGAGAATGCACCAGAAATCAGCCTCTGCTGATCTTATTTCAAAGTGATGTAAATAGCTTCATTTTATATACCTTAAGGTTCCATATGAATAGTGTAACCTGATATAAGCTAAGGAAGTACCTCCCACCCATATGCAGATGCAGCTTTTAAAGGAATAATCATCATTTTTGTTAGATTAGGGACTAAGGGAACTAAAGAATATATGGGCAGAAAATCTGGATATATTTAGCAGCACTGTTATTACTAAACAGCATCCTAGCATTTCTACAGACTTTTATTGTTTATCAGCACTGTTAATGAAGATAGTATTCGGATATTGTGAACATCTAATAAAGCCTTATTAAATGAACTACAGTATTTGGAGAATTCATTCTGAAAAGTTCACACAACTTGGCCCATAAAGGAAAGACTGGCACCTGCTCAGCACGAGTTTGGGTAATTAACAGATAATGACTTTAGTTTCAGTCTCATTTCAGTTGTTTCCAATTAATTCCAGTATACTACAGTCTTATCAATTCTTACAATTTTATCATTATTTTATGTTAATCTATAAGACTACATATCCAAGGGAGTGAGAAGAGACAAAATTGATGCAGGACCATCATAGATCCATAAATCATAAACATAAGCATTCCATTTGGGAGATGAAATTCAATCTTATTTGTGACCAAAGCTAACAACCAATAGATTCAATAAAAATAATTATATTCCTAATGTTTGTTAGTTATAGCTGTTCTAGAGTGGAAACTACCTTAAACCTGCTGAAGTCTGCCAACAGATGGTGCATAATCATACTGTCCCTTTTTATCTTCAGTAACACAATCCTTACTCTAGATTGTATACTCCATACCACTAAGAAAAGGAAAAGAAAACAGTGTCTGTTATTTTCCAAGGTAAAAATATCAAGAGACACCAGGAGGGAATGCAATAACAGCAGCAAATGTAAAGATTTTCAGACCTAAACAACCAAAATTGTATTTGAATTTATATGAGTGGTAATCCAAGCTATTACCTACAAGGAGTTAGTGAAAAATAAGACAATGTCTCCATTCTTAATGCATTCTTTCAAAGTAAAATGAAGCTAAATATAAGTAAAAAATGTTTACCTCCAAACAAAATAATGTATTTAGTGTTTACCAAAGTAACACGTAATGCTTTAAAATAATGTATTTCTTTTATTTTCAGGGCATGACATATTGTGCCTGGTATCACTGGTGTTTGACTTTTTGACCTTTGTTATTGGTCATTCTATTGTGTCTTTTGAAGAAATATGTTTTAGATATTCCATTTGTTATATGCTGCCAAAAATGCAAGTTTCAGTTGTCTCTCTGATTTTAATTTTTTAATGAAATGTATGAACTTTCATACCCTTGGAATTTTCATTTTTTATTAGTGGTCTATAGTCATGTCCTCAACATTCTACAAATGTATGTATAAAACTATTGTCAGACATTCTAGTTTTACTTTCCCATATAACAGGTAAATGATCTTCAGGTATTCTCAGAAACGGTTGCTGTGAAGACACACATCTAACAATATTTGACCACTGAGATGCAGCTAGTAGCAAAGGAGGGCTAAATACCCATCTTGCTTCACTTCCACAAGTGACTGCTTGTGAGAAAAGTAAATCTGCAGGAATCAGTCTCTAGTAAGAGCTCATTTTAGTTTGTCATTTCCTCTGAAAGTCCACACATTTTGTTATCCTTATTTGAGCTTCTGCTTTTGAGAACATCAATCCTCTCTTGTAAATGCTGGTTATATTTTATTCAGACATGGCATTACAGATCTGTATCTTGAGATTTGACATCTTAGTAATTCGATAAACTATCTGCATTTGCTGGTTACCTATTACAAAATCGAAGTTACGGAACTTCTAATTCCATATGGTCGACACCATATGATCAAAGTTCCGTAACTTTGAAATTAAAAAAATAAATAAATAAAACAAAGAAAACGTACCCTGATGGCTACTTAAATATACCAACTCCAAGATCACACTTTAATGAACTACTTTCCTACACTGTAGCGCAATCTCGGAGTTAGTATATTTAAGCAGCGGGGGGTGTGGGGTGCAGGGGGGCTTGCCTCACTGCCTACACCCTTACTTTTTTCTTTCTTTTTTTTTTTTTTTAATGTTTAATTTGAAGACTTTGAATTTTCAATTGTTCAATCATAAATGGTTGACCTTTAGTAATTTGAACAATTGAAAATTAAGTGTTCCAGTAGGAACCACAATTTGCTTCCTTAGCTTAATGAGCCACCGATTGTGAAGTGGCTCAGACCTGTGTTGTGATTAAAATAAATTATTTAAATTGTGAGTTGAAAATCTGGATTTTTTTGCTTGTAACATTAGGATAGCTTAGCAGAATCTTCCCTGCCAAAAGTTAATCTTTTTACTCTCTGAAACCAAAACTACTATGTTCTAGAAAAGGAGCTTACTATCAGGGATTGTTATATCCTCGCATGATTTTTGACATCTGGAATTCAGGTGATTTGGTGGCAATTTGTTCAAATACTTGCCTTTTTATTTATTTATTTCTTTTTTTTGTAGGGATGTATTGGTGCCAGAAATCCTTCACATCTTTAGTTAATGCATACTTATATTTTAATTGGATGTGGTAGCTTATTTTGGACTACTAGCACAACATGCAGGAATGGAGATTTGCAGAGTGTATGGAACAGAGGCCTACAACTCAAGTGCAGAAGACAGCAATCTGAATGTCAGTTCATGAAGCAAATACTGCAAAATATTAAGTGCACAAACCTTTCAGTGTTTTATTTTCACTGGTGGCAAAGGTGCAACACCGCCATTCAGAGGATTTCACCTGTTTTACCCTCTTACTTGATCAACTCTCAGTAATTTCCTCTGCCCTGCATGCTATCATTTCCGGTGTCTATCAATGCAGTGTTCTACTCCCAGGAAAAGGTTAGCATGTTATCAGAAAGGATTATGACCTAGTCCAAGTTCATGTTATACACTACAGAGAGGCAGATTACTAGGGAGTCAGTTCAAAATGGCAGCATGTTCTAGAAACTATTGAAAAAACAGGTAAACCATGTACCCAGTAGTGGCAACAAACTAGAAGACTATGTTGTGGTATGTGACAGCATGCATGGATTAAATGCCAACCTGGATGTTCATCTAGCTTTGGAAAGTTGATCCAATGCTCTAGTTCAGTAGATACTGGGTCATACAAGGAAGTGACATATCAGTTATTTTGCAGGTTGTTGAAATTGGAACAAGTGCCCCGAGGTATAAGTTTGTAGAACTGATGTGTCAGCTAACTGCTAAAGTTGGAGTAGCTGGACTGATTATGATATGTAGTGAAGAAGAAATGTGTGACACTCTGGCCTGGAGAAGCCTACATCTCAGTGTAATAACCCAGGGCACTGTATGTTAATACTGGTGTTGAAAGTAATTATCTGGTTGTAAATATGATATACAGACTTGTCATGTATGACTGTTTAGCATAGCCTGCTGAATCAACAAATGTATTGTTCCTAGACAATAGCATAATTATTGGGTCCATGTTATTAACTGAACAGTTTATTCAGCGACTTCACATTCATTAGATAAAACTTGTCACAGATTAAGTAGTTGACTGTACAAACTTCTGAAAATCTAAATGACTGACCATTGTTTAATCTGGGAGTACCTGACAGGCTGTTGTACAATGCAACAGAAATGTATTAAAAATAACAGCCTTATTATAATTACATGATGTTGTAAATATCTTAACTATTAGTGTGCCTTTGTAAATATGTATAGACACACTACTTCTAATCAAATACCTTCATATGCAGAAAACATTATGACTGTAATAATGCTGTCAGTGATTAGAAAACTACCTTTTAGCATCAACCTTAGGCCTGATGCATCTAGCTATTCTCTGTTTCCCCCCAGTGAGTCCATTTATTTCAGGTACAGGACACTTTATTACCATTTGAGCAGGCTGTGACCCTTCATTCCTCTCCTCTCCTCTCCCATGTTAGTTTAAACAGGTGCTTATGTTACTAATGAAACTCATTCACCTGGGCTTTAGTTAGATCTCTATCTCTCTATCCACCAATACAGCTGTATTATCTTTTAGCATAATTTGTAATGGTAGGTTTGTATTCCCTGTACTACTAAAGTTAAATATACTAAGTTGAATTTTCACCACTTCAGAGATACAGAGAATATTTGTTTTACAGCTAAAACAAAGTATTGTGTTTATCTATGAAGTGGTATTAATTCAGGGTTAGTATATATAATTTGGGAGGCACAGGGCAAAGTGCACAAAACTGGGATATGGCAGGAAATATCCTTAATACTATACCATTGTATATAAAACAGAAATGTAATTATTTGCAGTTTAGTGTCTGCGTATATAAAACTATGCGTTTTACGGATGATTGCACTAAAGCGCTATAAAACTAAAGGGGGAATTCAGTAAAGCTTACACGATTTTTTTCGTACACGAGCACAAACAGTTTTAGATTCAGTAAACCCCACTTAGGGGCGTGCAAGCACGCGCAAATAGGGAAACTTGCGTGTAATGCAAATTAAAAAATTTAAGCTTAAGCAAGTAAATTTAATTCAAATTAGCCAATTTGAGTGAGCTAGCAAGCCAGAAGACATCTGTGTGAACTCAGTGGCTGTGTTAGTAATGTAAGCTGAAATTTTTCATGCACAGGAGTCTACATGGAAAAAAGGGGATGTAAAAGTCCACAAATATGGACATAACTCCCCTGAAGAGATTAGATTATGGAATTAAATGTGCAAAACATACATTGTGGATTTTTATTCATTTCCACATGTTTGCACTCTGTGCTGCAGTGTGCAAACATGATTAACAGAAAAATAAAACAATTTGTCAAAAAAATAACACATATTGTACTTTACATAAATGTATTGTAGTGCCTTGCATCGGGTCTGTACAATGGTGCATTCGTGCTGTTACCCAGCTTACATGGTTATGAACTGTGTAGTTTCCAGGTTGTCAGCATGAATATTTAAGCAAATGAGGAGTAAATGGCATGCATTTGTTGAATTGCTAAAGGGAGCAACCGTGTCTGCATATCCACATCGTGTAGGATCCAATAGGGTGTCTACATTCCCACTGGATTTTTCATGCTCAGTGCGGGTGTTTACGCCACTAGCTGCAAACAGTTTGGGCATAGTTAAATGTGTTCACATGACCAGACCACCCATATGACACTTATGACATAGCCTGCAATGAATGAAAACTGGATATATTCAATTAATATTATATAGTATTGTATAAATTATGTTATCGGTGCTGCACATAACACCACATTGTGCAATAAAGTAAGGCATTTAAATCATGTCAATTATATCTTAAGCAGGTGAACTGCATCATAATTAGCCAATCCCACATGATGGACCTGCACCACAATTGTATAAAGTACGCATACACCCTACACTCTGATTTTCCCTAATACTCTAGACCATTGGAGTAGAGACTTGGAAGTTTTAATTGAGATAATGCTAGGGGCTGATGCAGCTATTCTACACCTGTATGTGCTAGATGCTGAAGTCAATGCTACTGGTGCTGATGACAATAGGCCTTGGCCTGAGGAAGAGAAGAGTGTTCAGGCCCAGGGTAACCTACCAGGAGTTACATGAGCTGGAGATTGTAGAGTGCTACAGGGTGAACAGGGACATATTACAAGAGCTCAGTGAGCTTTGCCACCCTCAACTCAGAGCCAGAGATAACAGAGCAGAACCCATTCCAGTGGAAACCAAGGTATGTGTAGCCCTTAGGATACTAGCTACAGGTACTTTTCAAAAAACAGCTGGGGACATGATGGGGGTGTCACAGGCATCTGCATCCAGGGTACTCCACCAATTTCTGGATGCGATGCTCCCACATGCCGGTAGGCATATATCTTTTCCCTGAGGTGAGGTCCAGCTATATGCAACATTTCTACCATGTAGCATACTACCCTGAACTGGATACCATAGATTGCACTCATGTACACATTAAGGCACCACCTGGTGAATAGGGTAGAATCTACATTAACCGCAAGGGATACCACTTCATCAACTGCCAAGTCATGTGCAATGCCCAGAGGATTATCATGAAAGTGTGTGCTGGAATCCTTGGCAGTTATCACAACTCCCATATCTGGCATACATCACAGGTGTACCAGATGTTTGCTAGGGAGGACATCCCACTGGGCCATTTAATGGGGGATGCTGGCTACAGACTGGAACTGTGGAGGATGACACCCATCAAAAATACACCCCCCCCCCCACTGAAGAATGCTATAATGAGGCACATGCACAAACTAGGAACATCATAGAGAATGCATTTAGGCTTTTGAAATCACAGTTCCAGTGCCTCGCTATATCTAGTGGAGCCTTGCAGTATACACCAGTCACATGTGCACAGATATTCACAGTATGTGCTATGCTGCACAATCTGTTCCTGTGGAAACAGCTGCAGCAGGATCAGCAAAGGGAAGGGATACACAGCCCCCCACCAGTGCCTAGGTCACCACAGCCACAGCCACAGTCACAGTCACAGGAGGACTTGGAGGAGGAACCCCCTGCTGGTGTCCCTGCAGGCAGATGTAGGTATGCTCAGTACACCTTAGCTTTGGCTAATTCACTGACAACCTAAGGACCTAGTTACTAACACCTTACTCCTACTCACATACATATATTAAAACTGATGCCAGACAAATCACATGTCCTGTACCTATCCATGTATTGACTGTGTACTGCTTGCATCAGACAGAGTCAGTCCTGAACTACAGTTGTGTCAACTGCTGCATTTGCAATGTAAGTCCATAACCTACACAGTAGTATATTGGATTGTTATATTATGTCATTGCAATTATGGACCGGGTAGATTATGCAGGTAACTATACTGGGCTATTTGGACAGAACTTACATTCACATGGGACTGCAGACACCCATTTCACTAACATGTAACCATCTGTATTTGGTAGGCCTCATGCATGGAATCTTCATGCAGTCCTACTGCAACAGATTACTGGTACGTCATTCAAGAGACATGTTAGAAAGTGAGGTTAAATGATAGTCAGACTAGTGTATTTCCTAGCAGAACATGGACTTTTATTCCCCCACCCCTCAAAACAACAGTGTCTCCTTATAACTGCCATAACAATAAATCATTTATGCTATATGATCTTTTCACACAGTTAGTATGCCACACATTATCAGGACAGTAATGTATAATTTGAAGTTATTATGTGTTAGTTAACTGAGAATAGCAAAGTACATATTTATGCAGGTGATGGTGTGATGAATGATTACCCTTTCTGTCAAGCAACTTCTGTGGCTCAAAGGACTAAGGCAGGTAGCATGTGTAATGGTGCTCAGGGCTCTAATTCTGAGATATCCATACATTTGGCATGTGAAGTAGTAATAAGCATTTGTTTACAGACTGTGGCTTTGTATGTGCTATACTAGTATTAACCTATTTCACATATTAATTACACATATGCGTGCTGTGCTGCATATCTAAGACCTATTTAAAAAGTCTTAGCCAATTTGCATGAAGTGCAGTAGTGCAGAAACAGGTTCAGAGGTCACACCGTGTAACACATGCAATCCTGGCCTGGAATACAGCTAGGTGTGGGCTGGAGTCAATTTATGGAGCAGCAAGTCTCTGATGTATGCAATGTGCCTCCCATTTGCTTGCTGCTTAGCAATGTGCAAACAATAAAAAAAAATGCTACTGCACATGCCCATACACTTAGTTAAGCAGAGAGCAAATCTGTTGCTTCTCGCGCAATTTATTTAAAAATATGTATATGTATATATATATATATATATATATATATATATATATATATATATATATATATATATACACACACACGCGTACATATATGTGTGTGTGCAGGTCTGCGTTGCCCTACATACCCAGGTCATGGAGAGTAAAGCTGCAGGACACTTAGAATGTTGTACTAAGGACCAAAAGGAAGTGCTCAAGATTAGATAATGCACTTACAAAAATGTGGAAATTCTTAGAATAACGTGTTGCAATTGCAAGACTATTGGGACATATGAAATTCAGAGTTCTGGCAGTCTTCTCACATGTCATATGCAAAAGATACCACATTTGACAGCAAACCACAATTTAGTATGAAACACACATACTTATGAGTCAAACCTGTGTACTTGCTGCAGACATCTGCGGTGAGTCATACCATGTCTCCCTAAGACAGCATGTGGAAACCTTGAAAATGTATGGCATAGTATATGAATAACTGCATATATTGTGAAGGCATATGTTTGTATCTATGGCAGTAACAAGACCCACATTCACTATAGCCCCCTGTGTCTGCTGGATTTCACCACACATACATCAACAACTGAACAAGTTGTGTAATGTATTATGTTGTGTGCACACTCATTGACAGGGCTGATTTTGTGTTGCCACAGGCTTGCCCATCCAAGTGCAAACAGATACATATGCCCAATAAGGGTACTGTTGTCACATAGCTAGGGTACAAAACAGTTTTCTGACTCTTAGGCTACTAGCTGTAGATGACAGTAGGAAGCAATGTGACTCTGTAGGCCTCCCAAGCTGTTCAACACAGGGCTTGTTTATGTTTTCCTTCCCCTGCAGTCATTTTCAAAGCAGACTTCAGCTGTGGTGTGTGTTAAGTACTGTGATCTGTAGTGTGTAAGACTAGATAAGTAGGGCTTCTATTCTCATTCAAGCTCACTTGATGTGTGTGTGTGTGTGTGTGTGTGTGTGTGTGTGTGTGTGTGTGTGTGTGTGTGTGTGTGTATGTGTGTGTGAGTGTGTCTATGCCCCCAAAGATCAAGTGTGAATCCCACACTGCCTTCCAAACTGACATTGTTTTGCACTTTCTGGCCCTTGCAGGTCTCCAAACTCTTGTTCTACACAAGGCCTACTGAAGTCATCTACCATAAGATTACCTAAAGCCATGTAAACGTCAGGCTTGAGCTGTCGCATGTGTGTTATGTACTGTAATCTGTAGTGTATAGAACTAGATAAGTAGGGGTTCTAATCTCAGTCCAGCCCACTTGGGGTTTGTGTGTGTGTGTGTGTGTGTGTGTGTGTGTGTGTGTGTGTGTGTGTGTGTGTGTGTGTGTGCATCTCCCTACAACACAAGTTTTAATCCCAAAGTGGCATGGTTTTCTGCTGTTTTGGCTTTTCATTCATTGCAGGCTACGTCATAAGTGTCACATGGGTGGTCTGGTCATACGAACACATTTAGCTATGCCTAAACTGTTTGCAGCTAGTAATGTAAACACACGCACTGAGCATGAAAAATCCAATGAGAATGTAAACATTGTGCAGGAGCCTACACAATGTGCATATGCAGACACGGTTGCTCCTTTTAGCAATTCAACAAATGCATGCCATTTACTCCTTATTTGCATAAATATTCATGCTGACAACCTGGAAACTACACAGTTCATAGCCATGTAAGCTGGGTAACAGCACAAATGCACCACTGTACAGACCCGATGCAAGGCACTACAGTACATTTATGTAACGTACAATATAAGTGTTATTTTTTTGACAATTTTTTTTTATTTTTCTGTTAATCATGTTTGCACACTGTGGCGCAGAGTGCAAACATGTGGAAATTAATAAAAATCCACAATGTATGTTTTGCACATTTAATTCCACGATCTAACCTCTTCAGGGGAGTTATGTCCATATTTGTAGACTTTTACATCCCCTTTTTCCATGTAGACTCCTATACAGGGAAAATTTCAGCTTACATTACTAACACAGCCACTGAGTTTACACAGATGTCTTTTGGCTTGCTAGCTCACTCAACCTGGCTAATTTGAATTAAATTCACTTGCTTAAGCATAAATTTGCATTACACGCAAGTTTCCCTATTTGCGCGTGCTTGCACGCCCCTAAGTGGGGTTTACTGAAACTAAATCTGTTTGTGCTCGTGTACGAAAAAAAATCGTGTAAGCTTTACTGAATTCCCCCTTTCGTTTTATAGCACTTTAGTGCAGTTATCCATAAAACGCATAGTTTTATATACGTAGACAATAGACTGCAAAGAATAACATTTCTGTTGTACATACAATGGTATAGTATTAAGGATAGTTTCCACCATATCCCAGTTTTGTGGACTCTGCCCTGTGCTTCCCAAATTATGTATACTAACCCTGAATTAATACCACCTCATAGATAAACACAATATTTTGTTTTAGCTGTAAAACAAATATTCTCTGTATTTCTGAGGTGATAAAAATTCAACTTAGTATATTTAACTTTAGTAGTACAGGGAATACAAACCTAACATTACAAATGATTCTAAAAGATAATACAGCTGTATTGGTGAATAGAGAGCTAACTAAAGCCCAGGTGAATGGGTTTCATTAGCAACATAAGCACCTGTTGTAACTAACATGGGAGAGGAGAGAAATGAAGGGTCACAGCCTGCTCAAATTGTAATAGAGTGTCCTGTACCTGGAATAAATTGATTCACTGGGGTGAAACAGGGAATAGCTAGAATGTTCAGCAGGTGCATCAGGCTTAAAGTTGATGCTAAAAGGTAGTTTTCTAATCACTGACAGCATTATTACAGTCATAATGTTTTCTGCATATGAAGGTATTTGATTAGAAGTAGTGTGTCTATACATATTTACAAAGATACACTAATAGTTAAGATATTTACATCATGTAATTATAATAATGACCTTTGGGCAATATTATGACTAATATGTTTGATTTTGTGTATTTCCTTAGGTGTTTAACTGGGAAGACTGATGCATGAGCTATTATGTGCAATGTGTTCTGCAGACAAAGTATTAGGAGTAACATGCTTGTGTTTGACTTTTGGTGGTCTCTAGTGTTTAGGTATATTTCTGATAATGACCTCCACATGTGTAGGTATGTGTGATGTGGGTTTGGGTGGAGTAGGAGGTGAGGTATGCATGCTTGCAAACTGCTCATTGTCATATGTACTGACTGGTGTGTGACAGAGCTTGGATTCAAGGTTCTTAATAGACTTGCATCTCACCACACATTGTGTTTGTGTGGACTAGGAGTAGAGTGCTGGTGATGCTGTCCTCATCTGTTTAATAGATACTGCTAATGCCACTAGGAATAGATTATTGCTTGTGTATATGTCACAACAGGCCATGGTTAGGCAGTGACCTGACAGATGCTTAAATATCAGATGTTATTACCTTTATAGTGTCATCCTAAGGTAAAACAGTACTTAACAATGTGGGATAACATGGTGGATTGAGTATGCTGTTTTGCCAGGCATACGGCACTTTTCTGAGGCATAATCCCATTATTAGGCAAGGTCTTAATAGCAGACTTACAAATGTTACAATGTACAACTCCAACAAAGTAATTATCATGCTGCTACACCCTTGGGGTTCACAGACTCAAACACACTCTCTTTAAGCACTGTTTGCAGTGAAGATGTGGATGTCTTTGCATTCACAGAAAACCTGCTCAACTTTGCAGAAAGTACTTTGGCCTTGTAAGGCTACAATGCCTGTCAAATAACCAACCAGAAACTGGATGTTGTGTGAAATAATGTGGGACTACAGTTTGGTTTTCTGGGGAACCTAAATGTACAGTATGACATACTTAGGACATGCTGGTGGGACAGGAGCATCTCCCAAATGTGGCCACTCTTCTGCAGTAGGCCTCACATCCATGTCACACAGATCACCTCCATTACGGTGTTGAAGGGCAGGCTGCATAACATGGATCACTGCTGCTGTGGACCTTGTTAGAATGATTTTGGACATCTATGTCCAGGAAAAAAGAGGTCATTGTTCCCCTCTATTCATCACTCATTAGATCCATTATAGAGTACAACGCCCCTTTTGGTATGTACCTCACAAGATATCTACAACAACTGGAAAGGCCACAGAAATACCTCACAAAGAGGATTACCAGCCTCAAGCAGATGCCCTACTCAGACCATCTCAAAAAACTCCAGCTTTACTCTGTCACATATCACCTACTCAGAGGCAATCTCTGCCTAACCTACAAAGTTATGTCAAACCTAGAGCTGTTGGACATGCTCCACTTAAAAAAATCCCAATCCCTCAGAGCTACACGCTCTAGGGACCTAAACCTTGTCACCACAATAAACAGAACATGCTGGAGGGATAGATTCCTGTCCCAGAGACTTCCCATACTCTGGAACAAACTACCTATCTATATCAAACAAAGCTCCTCATTAGCACTCTTCAAGAAAAATCTTGATGATTGGATGGGAAATAGGAAATTCACCCCGAGGATCACTTCTGTGGCTCTACTTGACAGGGGCACAAGAAAATAATTTTCTTGGGTGGCAAAAGCCAGGGTACCATTTGGTTAGGCTTATATAGGCCCCAGGGCCAATAGCTTAGCACCTACCTATGAACCTATGAACCTATGTCACCTGACATTTATCATTATATTGTGATGCAGCAGCTATGCTCCTAATCACCATCAGGTACGTATCCTTGTCAAATCCAAGGAACCTTGGAACCCAAGGCATAACACATGCAAAACAGAACCAATTGGTCTGCTTGCTACTCAAGGCATCTACCTGGAAAAGGCTACAACAAGCCTACAGGCCCTTGCATCATCTGGGACAAGTGTGTAGATCAACAAACAGGCTGTGACCTGCTTCTTATTTTGTGTGTGGTGCTAACAGTTTGCTTCTAATAAGATGAAAAGAAAAGGAGCATTGTATCCCAGGGGTGTGCGGCTGTAGTGAGACCAACAGTTGTAGTAGCCAGGCATTAGCCATTCATGCGACTCCCATCTTTTCAGCATTCTTTACAAGGTAATTTTTGTTTTCAGTAAGCACTGCAGTACTTGATTTGTGTCTAACTTCAGAATAATTGCTGTTTAGAATAACTGCCTAAATACTCCATCCTTATGTTTTCAGGCTGTATGTATCAGTTTCCCCTCCAGTGTTTGGTATTCCTCTGTACAGACTCAGACAACTTGAGTGACATTTCTCCAGGAAAAGCATGATGGAAATTACTACATACATAGGACAACTAGCCTGCAGTGACAAGCACTGTTCCCATACTTGCAAACCAAATACTCATGACATTGATTGATATTCTCAATACAACTGTGTAAGCATTAAAAAAAGAGTCTGTTACCATTGATATGACCTTTCCCACTGTGACTGTTAACACCTTGATGGATATGGGCATCCTGAGGCAATGTAGAATTCACATTTACCGACAAACAGTTAATTCTCAAACAAACTGCTATGGTATTTGAGTGATGTATTTGCACAATGCCACTGTAGGCAAAGCTCTCAGATGACAGTACTCCTAATGTCAATAAGGTAGTCAGTAATACATACACTACACCCATCACACACAGTTCAAAGCAGACATATGCTGAGACACTGAAATTTAACCTTCATAAATCAGGAAGACCTTATGGACAAAGTGCAGATAACAGATACCCTCAGCAGCCCCAAATGCACTCTGTAAAAACAAAACACATATCAACACATAGAGCTACATCTCATGGAGGCTCAACTTATAAGTCCATAAGACAGAATCCAACATTCTAGTCATTGCAGATTCCATTGTGAGACACATTGATGTCTCTCTCAGCAAGGTGAGTAAGGAGAAAGGGACAGTGAGTTGCTTATCAGGGGCTAGGATCCGCCACATTATGTATGCACTCATGCCATTGGACCACAAGCAATACAAACTCAGCATGTCAGAGATGCAACTATATCATCACCCTGTATTACATGCTCTCTTGCACACCAATCAGTACATATGACATAGAGTAAGTTGTCACCCTGCACACCTCACCTCCTACCTTACCAAAACCCACAGCACACATACCTACATATGTGGAGGTCATCACCAGAAACATAAACACGAGATACCTCCCAAACACAAACATAAGCATGCTACTCATAATACGTGCAGTGCAGAACACCACACGTATAATAGTTCTTAAACTAGCGTCTCACCTCTCAAGCCCTTAAGGCAAAACACTAAAAGCAGCATATTACTCATAGGCGATTCCAGTGTGAGACACACAGATATCCCTCTCACCAGGCTGGATAAGGAGAAGGTCACAGCCAGCTGTCTTTCAGGTACCAGGATCTGCCATATCACACATGCACTCATGTATTCCAAGACAAGTACTGTTGTGACTGACATATTTCATGTTGGTGTGAATGACTTGAGACACACCTCTCTGGACTATATGACGAGAGTCATGACTGAACTCTTGGACTATGTGTCTCAGGCAGACAGTGGTGGCTCATGCTATTAGACTGCAGGACTGTTGCCCCCCCCCCCCCCCCCCAGCTGAAAAGGAAAAGTAAACAAACACTAAAACATAGTTTGAGTGTCCTGGAACTCCGCACATGCATGTTCAGCATTTTCCCAAACTCCGAACTGCTTAAACAGCAGCATGGAGTGGGAAACAAGGCATCACACTGCAGATACCACAGAAGACTCTGTGGTTACAACTGCATAGACTGGAAGGGGATCAGATTGCAGTATCTGCAGGCTGGATAGCTATAAGTCTGTAGCAGCTGCTCTCATGGGACATCGCTGCATGGGACCTTGACTGTTCTCATGGGTCTGGAACTATGAAGCTGTTTTCTTTTGGATGAAGCTTTGACAAGGACTGTGTCATGGAGCTCTTTATGGAGTTTGATGAATGGAGCTCTTTCTCTTTATTTCCATCCATGGAGTTCAGGTACTGTGTGTGCTGTTTATGAACGGAGCGCTTTCTAAGGATTTTCCATCCATGGAGGGATGTGTGTGTAAATGGTCTGGGCATAATATTGCAAAGGGTTTTGTTACTAAGGCCTTAGTAATGCTGGTGAAATAAAACACTGGCATTTTTGCCATGGACTGTGCCAGTGTGGATTACAGGATCTGGATATGGTAAAGTGGCATTTGGCAGAGGAACTGCCTTATATGTAGAACCAAGTAAGTCCACAGTGTTAATGTATCTGAAAAAAATGACAATACACCTAATGATGAAATGGAGTACATTATATGGTGTTTTCCCATTTGCAATATACAAAGTGACAGAAACACAAATACTGTGAAATATGACTGCATTTTTTTTCTGTCTCTTGAAAGCTTCTTTACAATTTTCTGAAAAGTGAATGGACGGCTAATCTCATGTAGTCACAACTCTGCTCCCCCCTACCTATGTATCTGTGTTTTTTGGGGGCTGAGTAGGGAAGGGGTTAACTTAATCCTCTTAATTATTATACCCTTGTTGCTTGTACAAAGTGTTGAAGCACACCTCTGCTCATCTCTCTGTAGCTCACCACACGTAAAAGTGTAAAAAAATAAATTAAAAAAAAGCCCTGCATATAGAGAGTGTGTGTGTGTGTGTGTGTGTGTGTGTGTGTGTGTGTGCATATGTATATAGAGAGTAAAGGTGTGCATGTGTGTGTGTGTGTGTGTGTGTGTGTGTGTGTGTGTGTGTGTGTGTGTGTGTGTGTGTGTGTAAGAAATACCCCAGTTAAATATATCTGGTAGCTGCAGACAGGCTCAAATGCTGCACCTTGGATGCAAATGGGAAAAACCTGAAGTCCCTACCCACCACCACTTGCAAACATTTTTCAGATTTTTGACTCATATTTTTGTTCTGTTCTGTTCCTCATAAAATCTGTGGTTTTCTGGATTTTGAATTCACTAAATAATAATAGACATTTGAATTTCATACTCTCCTATTATTTGCTTTGTCGTGCTAAGAGGTTGAGAGCTATGGTGAGAACTGAGAACTGAATTCACTGAATATGTTTGGGGGCTGTATTTGCCTATTATTTGTGTTGCCCAGGTGATTTGTGCTAAGAGGTTGAGAGCTATGGTGAGAACTGAATTCACTAAATGATAGCCATTTAAGTTTCAGTCTTCCTGTCTTTGCAGAAACAGCTAATTTGGCATAGTGGTATGTTGCTCTGACTGTAATGCACAGGGTCTTGGGTACAAGACTTGGCAATGAAATGCATGATGGTAGCACAGCATTTTATTCTAGCAACTTTCCAAGATTATACAAGCAATGTTTAAAATGTGTCCCTGATTTTTGGGCTTTTGCCCCCCCCCAATAAATTTTGGCTTTTTCCAGATTTCTTGTGCTGCAAAGTTGAGAGATACAGTTGGGCGTCAAGTGGATTTTTTCAAGGAGCTGAGAGCTTCAGGGGAAGAGAAGTTTAGTACTGCTCATGCGGATTTGGCTTGCATTGTTAATAGCACAACAGGTAGTATACTTGCTTTTGATGTAGAGGCCGTAGGTTCTACTCCCACAGTATGCAAATGCATTGCTGATACTGTACTGTGTTGTACTTTTAAAGAGGGTGGATGCTGCAGTCCTGAGAATGTCCTCTTTGGTGGAGATACTTAGTAACTATGAGCCTGTTTTCAGTTTGCCACCCAGTCCCTATTGCAATATTACTAGCTTATCATTTTTTAAATGTAATATAGGCAATGTATACATCAAGGACAACAGGTACTTATTTTGTAGATGAAACAATGAAATATACGGTTGTTTTCTAGCAGCAACCTCTTCATTAGTTGCAGATCTCTTTAATGTGGAATTATTTAAATGACTGGTGGACTGTAGAGGTTTGAGTAGACTTTTATGATGGAAATGTTCTGAATTGGGCAGTTTTGTCATTACTGGTGCATGTATTTCATTTCATTGTTTGCTGGAAAAAATGTGCAAAACAATAAATTTAAAATGCCATCTAACAACTGTACTGTATTATACAATATAATTTAATACAATCAGAAAGGTGTATCAAATAACACATGTATGTTTCATGTGAAAGGGGCCTATGAGTTGAAAACAGCCCAAAGTTAATCTTTATCGGCCACTGGCCAGATGTATTTTCTTTGAATGTGGGTTTCAATGCTGTTTTAATGAATGTGAGTTTAAAGGTCAGATAAGTTTTAATGCTAAGTCTATTTTCATTGTGAGACAGCATTCCTATGTTTAGTAGATGTCTATTAGTGTTTGTGCCATAAAATGTAAAATAAAGCTTTTAAATGAAATCCAAATCATTGTAGAAGTAAAGCAATATGCACATTACAGTGTTTATAGTAAATGGGGTGAAATAGCCAAGTAATGGGACGTTGGAATGGATGCAGGGGGAAGGCCCCATTCGACCATGATTTTGTGAGGGGGAAGAGTGGCAAACTCAAAGACAGCCCCGGCTGAACTATACCTTTCAACTGTCCAGATATTCGCAGAATAAATAGAGTTTTGCTTATTTTTGGTTTCTTCCTCATAAAATTTGTGGTTTTCTGGAAAATCATTTAGGAATGAAGTCACTAACTAACGACAGTCATTGAGTTTCCGACTTCATACCCTTCAGAAAAATGCATGCTAAAGCAAGACCTGTTATTCTATCAACTAAGTTTATACAAGAGCAATTTTTAGTACTGTTTGTATGTTCCCCCAATATAGTTGGCCTTGTTCAGATTTCCTGCTTTAAGAGGTCGAGAGGCACATGCAAATAAATTGCTTTATCAAATTAGGTATATCCAAACCTCTCAGCTGTCCCCGATTTTGGGTTAAAATGTTGCACTCCCCCTAATAATCCCCTCCTTAAAATGACAATTTTGAAGAAAACGTGGAGGTTTACAATTAATAAATAATTGTAATCAGAGTTATAGATTAATTTTATTCCAGAAATGCATGCAGATTATCTTATTTTGTCAGCTGCTCAACTTAGCAGTACTAATATTAAAAAAGTGCCCCTTCTTTGACAGATTCTCAGCTGTATTGTGTGGCTATTTTAGATTTTTGCATTACATTTTTGGTCTGTTTTTCATAAAACTGTGGTTTTCTGGCAAATTAGTGGCAAATCATTAAAAATTGAAGTTAGAAAATAATGACAGACATTTGAGTTGAAGTTGTCATACCCTTCAGAAAATTCATACTAACGCAAGACCTACTATTCTATTATCTTTCTAAGTTTATAAGAGTAATATTTAAAAATTGTCCTTATTTTTGGGCCTTTGTCTCACTTCTGTTTATGGTTTTGTCCAGATTTTTTGCTCTGAGGTTGAGAGGTATGACAAATGTGTCAGGGCCATCACCATCAGCCAGAGACATTTCAAATTGTGACATACTTGTTTCACCCCACTCCCCCATGTAGTGACTCGATATGTCCAAGAAAGGCAAGGAGCAGTTATGCAGTATAAGTGTGCAGATTATCCTCCCATCCAAGGTAGACACGTACTGCAGAGGCTTTTCATCTGTCCTTGATTTTGCAGAATGTTCTGGTTTTCTGTCATATTTTTATACTGTTGATTTATGCTTCTTATTCAGAAAATCCATGTTGTTGCAGTCCCTGTTGCTCTGTGTTTAAGTAGCAATGCTTTAATGGCCATCAGGTAAGCTTGTCTGAGGTTGTAAGATGCAAGTAAACTTTAATAAGCATACTCTTAAATAATTACCTTCATTGACAGTCTTTTTGTTGTTGCCATACAGAGAATATTTACATAACTAGATAACATATAAACCTTAGTTATTGAAATGCATATGACAGTATTTGTAATAAAGAACAGGTTACAGTATTTTCAGAAGCTCATTACATTTGTTGGAGACTTGTAATCATCTTTGCAGGCTTTATGCGTAAAATAAACAGAATGCCAACTATCATGTGTGGTCCATAACCTGTACAGTAATCCTTTAAGTAATTTATCTTGAGCTTGTTTCTTGTTTGCTATTCATTTTTTACTTTGATCATATTTTCCCATGAAACAAGTAAATAGTTGTTGTCAGGCAGCAGGTCTTTTTTGGATAAGAAACATTTTTACAAGTGGTGATATCACAGAGATTGCTACTTGCGGCATGTTACTTGATACTTTCATAAAGCCTGAATATAAACTATAATTAGAACTACAGTGCAAGGAGAAGTGGTTTGAGTTGTGTGCTGCTTGTTTTTTACATTTGATTTTCACTGGCATTCCAGTAATGTATTTAAAAAAGTAATTTATTTTTTCATGCCTCACAACCTTTTTATTTCCCTCTAGATATTAAGTAAGCTGTAATGTAGCCAATGCATTGAAATATTTATTTTTCTTCTGCACTTCATTTTGTCTTGATTGGACTCTCATAATGATGGTTTGGCACCCAGGGCAGCATATTTAATTAAAGTCTCAGTTTTTGTGGTTTTGATCATAGCTCCACCCCTTTCTATTTGACCACACCCCCTTGGCCCCACCCTTTGAACTGTCTCCTCTAGCCCCCCTTTGATTTGAAGTCACCAGCCACCACTGCAGGCAGGTATTTCCCTAGCCTTAATCAGCATTTCATATTCACCTAAGATGATGCTTCAATACAATATTGACCTCAATAATTAGCTTTGTTTCTGTTGTCTTTCTAAGGGGATACAGTATCTATTAGCCTAGGATGACATGATCGACAGACCTTAACGCTTTTCCAGAGATGGTCTTCCTCTGTCACCCCTGGGATTTTGGCTACTGGCCAAGGCTCTTGCCTCCCCATCGTGCCTTTTTTAGGTGGTGTCTCAAGGACAAAGGTCCAGATGTGAAAACCTCATATAGGTTCAAAGGTTCATAGGTAGGTACTAGGCTATTGGCCCTAGGGCCTATATAAGCCTAGCCAAAGGTACCCTGGCTTTCGCCACCCAAGAAAATTATTTTCCTGTGCCACTGTCGAGCAGAGCCACAGAAGTGATCCCAGGGGTGAATTTCCTATCTCCCATCCAATCATCAAGATTCTTCTTGAACAGTGCTAATGAGGAGCTTTGCTTGATATAGATAGGTAGTTTGTTCCAGAGTATGGGAAGTCTCTGGGACAGGAATCTATCCCTCCAGCATGTTCTGTTTATTGTGGTGATGAGGTTTAGGTCCCTAGAGCGTGTAGCTCGTAGGGATTGGGATTTCTTTAAGTGGAGCATGTCTAAAAGCTTTGGGTTTGACATAGCTTTGTCTGTTAGGCAGAGATTGCCTCTGAGTAGGCGATATGCAACGGAGTAAAGCTGCAGTTTTTTGAGACGGTCTGCATAGGGCATCTCTTTGAGGCCGGTAATCCTCTTTGTGAGGTATTTCTGTGGTCTTTCCAGTTGTTGTAAATGTCTTGTGAGGTACATACCAAAAGGGGCATTGTACTCTATAATAGGTCTAATGAGTGACCAGTAGAGGGGAACAATGACCTCTTTTTTCCTGGATGAGAAACCTTTTGTGATAATTTGTGCCACATAGAAGGATTTCCTGACTACTGTGGCGATGTGATTATCAAAGGAGAGACTACTTTCCACCTGTGTCCCAAGGTCTCTTATCACACTTTCGGTGTTAAGTAGACTACCACCTATGTGGTAGTTCATGGGTACTGAGTTTTTACCAAAAGGAATGACAATGCACTTTTTGGCATTGAGCTTGAGGCCATGGCTTTGACACCAAGCATCTGTCTCAGCAAGGCCCTTTTGTAGGATGTCCACATCTTCTGGAGTTTTGATTATGGCTCCTAGTTTGCAGTCATCTGCGAACTTCATTAGCCAAAGACCTTCTGTGTTGGCCTGTACTTCAGAGAAGTAGATACCAAACAGGAGAGGACCCAGGACTGAACCCTGTGGTACTCCACTTGTCACTGGTCTGAAGCTGGATTTGGAGTCTGCTACTTTCACAGTGTGGGTTCTGTCAGTGAGCCAGTTGGCAACCCATCTTGTGACATAGGGATTTATACCTAGTTTAGTGAGTTTATCTATAATTCCAGAGTGGGGGATGGTGTCAAAAGCCTTGGCGAGATCTAGATAGGCTGTGTGAACCACCTTACCCTCATCTACGGCTTTGGTGACTGGTTCAAAGAAGTCTATCAGGTTTAGGAGACATGATCTGCCTTTTACAAACCCGAACTGGGTGGGCTCTTGAGTTTGGAGATTACCAATGTCATTGTTTATAAGTTCCATGATGATATGCTCCATAGTCTTGCAGACCAGGCTTGTTAGGCTAATGGGGCAGTAGTTTCCGGGGTCTGTGGTGGCTCCCCCTTTATGGAGTGGGATAACTGTCGCGGTGCACCATTCAATGGGCACATTGCCTGAGGTGAGGCTATGATTGAACATGGTACTTAGGTGGGGTGCCAGTTCGTTCTGTAGTTCATGTAGAACACAGCCTGGGATGTCATCAGGTCCCATGGATGCAGTGCTCTTGGCTTTGGATAGTGTGTTTCTTACTTGTGCAGCCGTGATTACAGGAACTTTGCATTCTTCTGGTATAAAGATGGGCCCTTTAGGGGATGACAGAGGGGTAAAGTTAGCACTGAACCTATCTGCCAGGATGTTGGCAATATCCGTTGGTTCTGTATATTTAGTGTCATTGTGCTGTAACTCAGAGCAGATCTGAGTGTTGCCATTGAGATTCTTGACATAGCCATAGAATGCTTTGTGGTTGTCTTTAGAGTCAGTGGCAATTTTGTTTTTATAACTAGCTTTGGAGGATTTTATGAGGGATCTCAGCTTCTTACTGAAGCTGACCAGGGAGTTTCTCCAATCATGGGATTTTACTCTTTTTTGCAACAGTTTCTTTCTTCTGTTGTAGAGTTTGTTTATGTTAGGGGACCACCAGATTGGCTTCCTTTTTTTGGAACAACCACAAAACAACCTCAGGGTTATGCTGCTAAACAATAGGTGTCTTAATATGAAACTGCACTCACTGGAAGAAATCTTCACCTTGGAAGACTTACACACTTGTGCAGTCAGGGACAACTGGTTCACAGCTGTAGAGAGCACCCCAACCATATCTGGCTATACCTCTTTCCACACATTCAGACCACAAACTGAAGGCATAAAAACAACAGGAGGTGGTGTATCAATATTCATTACATATAAATGCAATGTGAGATTGGTTAAATGGTAGGATTCCCTGGAGATACTTCAGGACATCTGTTCAAGTCATTGCTAGCTAAAGGACCCCATCTGTAACTCAGGACACCCACTCTGCCTATTTGGATCTACTTGCATCTACCAAGATACATCCAAACACCCTTGCTTTTGGTGATTTTAATGAACTATCCATTGACATGGTAAATTACTTGTGCTATAACTCACTTTCCCAAAGGCTCCTCAGCTTTGTTAACTCCAAGGCATTGAACCTGCTGGTTGACACTCCCCACAAGGGGTGCCAACATCCTGGATTTGATGCTTACCAATCTGGGGGGCCACTCCAGCAGCACCACTATGAAGTCTTCCTTAGTGATATCTGACCACAAATCAGTATCATTCAAGGAAACCATCCCAACAGCAAAGAAACTAAAACATTTCTCCAAAGAACATTATTTCCTCTTATGGGATGGTGCACAAACATGTAGTGTACCTCCCCCCTCAGATGGAATGGGCAACTATGGCAAGTTCTACACCAATGCTTTATACAAACAGCTGTTCAACTGTATTGACTTGGCTGTACCTGATAGCACTAAAACAAGCTCAACAAGGAAGAGTAAACCTGCCTGGTGGACAGCTGCCATCAACAGGCTTTACAATAAGAGGAAGAAATTGCTGTCTAAGAGTAAGAGGGAGGGAGCCCTAAACTGGGAACACTCCCTCCTCAGCTTAAACAAGACAATAAGACTTCTAGTGATGTTCTCAAAGGCAAAGTATGAACCCAAACTGTATTCCTCAACTAAGGACAACCATGATGTGTTCTTTAGTTACATCTGTTGCCTAAAATAACAGACCCATATTTGTTCCAAACTGGTAGTTAATGATACCACATATACTGAGCCTGTGGAAATAGCTAACCTGTTAACTGACAGGTTTTGTGAAAACTTCATTCCCCTGTCCCTGCCGCACGTACTCCATACCATCCCTACCACCTGTCCCCTACCTTGCATCTGTAAAGAGCAAGTTGTAAATCCCCTCTCTAAGACCAAAACACACCATCTATGGAACCTGATAACATCCCAGGCTGCATCCTACATGGGCTCCAACGAGAATTAGCAACAACATGGGATAGTCTTTTCAACCATAGTATAAGCACAGGCTTTGTGCCAGATGAATGGAAAATGGCCACCATTATTCACCTGCACAAAGATGTTGCTTTCACTGACACAGAGAACTATAGATCTATTAGCCTGACTAGCCTTATCTGCAAGGCCATGGAGTGAATCATCATGGACCTTATCAACAAAAATATAGCTAAGCTCCAAACACTTGCCCCTACTCAATTTGAATTTGTCAAAGGGAGATAATGCCAGTGAAACATTGTGGACTTCTTTAAGACAGTCACCAAGACCCTGGATGAGGGAAAATCTGTGCATACAGCCTACCTAGACAGCCAAGGAGTTTGACACTATCGCCCACTCAGGCATCATTGACAAACTCACTCAGCTAGGTATCAACCCTTATATCATTAGATGGGTAACTAACTGGCTTAATGATAGAACTCATATACTCAAAATAGGTGAATCCACCTCCAACAGCACACCTGTCACCAGTGGTGTTCCCCAGGGTTGTGTTCTGGCATGTCTACTGTTTGGAACGTAGTTCTCCAAAATACATGCTAAAATTAAAGGATCTTTGACTGACAAAGTTTGCTGATTCCTGCAAACTGGGAGTGGTCATAGAAACTCCAAACTATGTCAGCATCCTACAAGAGCGTCTTACACACACAAATGACTGATGCCAAAGTCATGGCCTTAGCCTCAATGCCTATAAATGTATTATCATCCCTCTCAGTAGGTGCAATGTTCCTGCTAACTACGACATCAATAACTAAACACTAAATATGCACTCAATGGTGCGAGACCTGGGAACACAGGTTGACAGTAACCTTACCTTTGATCAGCAAGTCTCCACAGTGGTAAGCAGGAGATTTTATATTGGTCATCTCATAAGTAAAGCCATTGCATCCAGAAAATGAAAGTAGTTATAACGTCTCTGTACTCTCCCATCATCAGGCCAACAATGCGCTACAACGTCCATTTTGGTATGCACCTTTCCAAGCACCTGCAGCAATTGGAGAGACCACAAAGGTTCTTCACAAGGATAATTCAAGGTCTTCAGCATCTGTCCTATGTGAATTGCCTAAGTTCTTTAGTGTTTTTCATGCAGACTACTCATAAGTGATATATGCCTTGCATATAAGGCAATCTTTGACTGTGCTTTACTGAAAATGCTGCATATCCACAAATCAAATGGTACATGGATAACTCACTCTAAAGACCTTAACCTGGTATGTGACAGTATTAGAGCTTGCTGGAGAGTGAGATTTGTCTCTCAGAGGTTACCACACCTTTGGAATGAACTCCCACTTCATGTCAAACAGTACACATCACTGGCACTCTTCAAACTCCATGTGGACGATTGGATGTGTAACCATAAATTCAAACTGGGGGTTCCACCTGTGTTCCTCTTGGATTGGGACAATTGTTGCTGATTGTGGAAATAAGGATAGAACTTGGCTAGGCTTGTAAGGGCCCTAGGGCCATTAGCCTAGCACCTTCCTATGAAATGACTCAGTCATAGTCCATATGGGAGTGCATGACTTGTGGCATACTTCCCTAGACTATACTTAGAGATACTTATTTGAGTTCTCAGAAGACATCTGTGCAGTCACTGACACATGACCTAAAAGCACAAAGACCACACCAACAGTGCAAGGTTAATATGCTTTCCACACATTTAAATCAGCTAATTCACAGGCAGGGGCTAAAGGTGGAGGTGTCTCAATACACATCAAAACTAAAGATACTTCAGGGCTGGTCAAACAGGACAATGCACTTGAGCTGCTCCATGTCCAATTCACAACAGGCAGAATTCAATTCTACTTCCATGTAAGTTATAAACCCCCCTCTATGACCCAGGATACCCATACCATGTGTGTAAACTTAGTAGAAACACTAACCACCCAACCCAATACTACATTTATGGGTGACTTCCCTTATCTCTCTCTTACCTGGGAATCCTATACGACAACAAACAGACTGGCACAGAGATTCCTTGCATTTGTAAACACAGACTCCCTGGAACAGATAGCCAGTACATTAAACAGGGGTGCAACCATACTGGATCTGGTCCTCAGCATTATGGGTGAGTCATGCACAACCCCATACTGTAATGTCTTTCCTGGTAAGGCCCAAACAAAAAGTGGTCTCTTTTGAAGTAAACATGAGACATGTACCCCCAGCTAGGCATGGAATATACAGAAACTACCGTAAAGCTAACCTCCAGCTGTTAGGTGGTAAACTGGCCAAATATCAAGCCCCCATAAACACTGCGAACACTGCAGCCTATGCAGCAATGTTCACAGAAACCCTGTACAAGCATGTTAATAGCTGCATAGAGGCAGCCATAAACACCAGGGAGAAGTACATAACTAACTGGAAATCAAACCACACTGCTGGAATCACAGAATCAATAAGCTGTATAACAGAACAAAGAAACTCATGGAAAAATGTATAGTGCAGCACAGCAGCATAAAAGCATTCTCATCAAAGTGAACAAAACAGAGGACAAATGAAGTCTACCAAAGCCAGATATGAGGTAAGGTATGGCTCTGCAAGACAGTTGTGTGCACATCTCATTGTAAATGGAACCACCTATAATGAGGCAGAAGAAAGCGCAAACATCCTGTCTCATAAATCAAGTCCCAACTTTACCCCTCTCTCCCTCTCAGCCTTCCCTCAAGAAATACCATCAAATGCAAGTAACTCTACTATCACGAGGGAAAAGATCCTTAATGCTGTCTCTAAGAACAAGTACAATGCATCAGTGGGCCCACACAATATATCCCAGATGCCTGCTAAATAGCATGGAGCATGACTTTTCATGGCCTCTGGAATTAATATTTCATTGTAGCCACCAGGTTTTATGCCTCATGAATGGAGAACAGCAGCAGTTATCCCTCTCCACAAAGGTGTGCCATCTACAGACCCTGGGGAGTACAGACACAGAAGTCTAACTAGTCTGGTATGTAAAACCATGAAAATAATTATCATGTAAATGATCAATAGAGATGTAGTACACCTCCAGACACTGGACCAAATCCACTTTGGTTTTGTTAAGGGCAGATCATACCAAGTCAACCTGGTAGACCTATTTGAGAAGGTAACCACAGCAATGGATGAGACACTATACCTCCATCAGGCATTTTTGACATACTCAAGCGGTTAGGTGCAAACTAGTATGTCAGCAGGTGGATAGCCAAGTGGCTCTAAGACAAGGCCCAGGAAGTTATCATAGGGGAGTCCACCTCTTCAAACAGGCCAGTCACAAGTGGACTCCCTCAGAAATCATTCCTTGGAGTACTCCTCTTAGGTATTAGCATGTCTGAAGTCAATGCCATTGTCAGTGGCCTCTGGTTGACTAAATTTGCAGATGATTGCAAATTAGGAGCTATCATTGAATCCCACACTGACACAAATGTTCTTCAGGAGAGGCTGATACAGACATACAACTGGTGTTAGCGCCATGCAGTAACACTAAATGCCAAGAAATGCACACTATTATGCTTTGGGAAATCATCCATCCCTGGTAACTATCATACTGACAGCACACCTCTAACAGTTGACCAAGTAGTCGAGGACTTAGGGACACACATAGATAGTGATCTAGCCTTTGACTGTCACGTTGGTACAGTACTGGGGAAATCATTTGATGTTGCACAACTTATTAACAACACTATGGCATGTAAGTCCAAGGAAGTCATTTTTGCAGTGTATTCTGCATTCATCGGGCCTATCACTGAGTGCGATGTCACCTCTCGTATGTACCGAGCCAGGCATATCCAACATTTGGAACATCCACACAGGTTACTCACTAAACCAATACAGGGCACACATAAAATGTCCTATGCAGACCACTTCAAGGCCCAATCCCTGTATTCTAGGAGATGTATGCCTGCCATACAGGATATTGTCAGACCCCACTGTGGACCACCTGCATATCCACGAAACAACTAGCACCAGAATTACCCATTCTACAGACCTACACCTTGCCTGTGGTATAAATAGGATGTGCTGAAGAGACAGGTATGTAGCCTAGAGTACAACCCCTATGGAACAAGCTCCCCAACCATGTGAAATAGAGTTCCACCCTAATGCAAATCAAGTGCAAGTTTCACAATTGGATGGGGAACATGATAAGCATCCCTGGTTTGGAACCTATGTCTGTAATGGACACAGGAAAACTGCAGATGTTTCACCTCCCAGGCCCTTGCTTGTAAGTGTTTAATCTCCCAAAACCCTGCTTACACATATCAAGGGTATCAGACCTTGTCAGATATTTGGGATGCATGGCTTTGAGATGCATGGGTGGGCTTAAAGATGCACTTGTGCTCATTAGCCTAGTAAACACCTTTGAACCTATGGCCGCATGAACCTATACTTTATTACCTTACTGATGACATTTAGCTCCTGTGCTGACATTCATTTCTGTGCTCTGACATTGATGATTTGATTGTAGCTGTGTACCCATCAGTGTCGCCAACACAATCCTGAAAGTGAAACGTAAACATTTCCATAAGAAACATTTCATTGTGTGACTCCACAACCCTTAAAACAGCATCCATCGTAACATACACAAATAATGCTATACACATTCTAAATGGCAAAGTACAATATGTGTGAATGACCAGTATAAGTAGCATGTCTACAGTGACTATGGATGAATCCAATTAATATTAATGTAGATAGTCACACTGTACATCAGACACATAGCTTTATTTCCCTCCATCCATGAGAAAGATGATAGGGTATGTGGCACACTTATCATCACTTGCACAGCATGTTGTATGGGAGTGCAGGAGGCCTAAACTGACCCAAGTCAGCAAGCATGTGTGTGGGTCTGGAAGGTAAGCAGGCAAGTTGAGCCATGGAAATATTGTGTGTGTGTCTGTAGGTGCCCTCAGTGTGACAGTGGTGTGTGAGTGTCTGCATGAACACAGCCAAGCTCAGTGTTAACCCTACATGGCTATAAGTTGGACAGCTGTGTGGCGTGCATGGTAGAGCTGGAAGTTCATTGTCTCCACCCTAAAATATGAGAACTGGCTCTGCCAGGGGTTGCACTGACACCTCCATGCCCAAGGTCAGATGCTGTACAACTGCCTGAGAGTGACTGATGTCTGCTGAGAATGTGTCCTCCATGGGAATGCCCAGGACGATGAGCCCATGGCCTGCTATGTCTTGGTGTGGACAGCACACTCTCCTCTGGAGTGCTGAATGTACTACCACTACTGGAACCTGATTGTGCATGGCCACATTGACTCTCAGCAGATGTAGTCGCTGACCTATGCCTATGAGGCCAATGCTTAACTCCAAGGAGATGTTCCGTCACAGACAATGTGCATTCCAAGACAGATAGTGTGCAACCTCTTTCAGACCTACCTCTTTCCACTGTGTCAGTCAGCCGTTCCAGGATATCAGCAGCATGGTGGAGGCAGTTTTGGATGGCAGACTGTGCTGCATCCATAACCCTGAGCATTCATTGGGAGTTCCTTTCTGAACACACCTGTGCCTCTGTGATGGCCCTAAACATATGCCGAGTGACATGTGATGAGACACCTGTAATGGGTGGTAGAGGGACAGCAGGCCTCCTAAGAGTACCCCTATCAATCTGCCTGTGTGGAATCTCACCAACTGTTTGGCTATGGCCAGTGTCAACAGGCACTGAAGCCACAGTAGCCACATTTCCCATTTCAATGTCCCCTTCCACTGACTGTCCAATATCTGTGGCCTCAGTGGACTGGGTATGCTTATGAATACTGGCTGTGTACAGTGATAATGAGGGTGGATGAAGGATGTTAACCTCTGCGTCTGATTCAGACTCTGCAACCCCCAGCTGCACCTCAATATGCCCAACATCATCATCAGAGTCTGGTGAAACACTGATATCAGGTTGTGAAGGAGACAAAGACCAACCTCCCCTGTCACCTGTGATAAAAAGGAGAAAGCAACACATTAATACCTGCACTTCTATACTCTGCAGTACTATGGTACCATATATGATAAGTTGTATACACAACTGTCACTATTGCAGACTTGTATAACCCCCAACCTTACATAGTAGGTCAGGAGGACATTTTGTTCTAACCCTAATCTGTAATTATTTGGAAATAATTCTTCATTAAACAAGAGCCTCATGAGCAAAGCATAAATTATGTACACTGTTGACATTCTGCAAACTTCTGCACTGTTGACAGTTATGGCAATCTGCAATGTCCTGACAATACTGTCAATTGAATCACTATGGTCACATGTACAAGGCAGAGGTATGATTCGAAACTGTCAACATTCAGAAAATATCTGTCCATTTGACAAGTACAGACAGTACATCAATCCAGCTGGCAGGCCTGGGATAACACTTTAGCAAATACTTTGAACTGTATCTACATCTCTGACAAAACAGTTTTATGCTTACCAGCAGAAGAAGCACGGCCTCTTCCAATTTCTGACGGTCCTGAAAAAAACATGAGGGAGAGATAATGGCAACAGCACTGCATGTTACAGTATAAAAGGTGTAATATGTCCAAATATCTCACATTTACAGCAGCTGGTATGTTAACAGGTATGTGGATCACAATCTCTACATGAGCTTAAAACTGCAGTTAACCTCCTTCCCCCCAACAATAAAATACCTGACACCCATTATATACATGTTAACATGCTGAATGCAACAGTATTCCAATACTGATCTAACTAAGCATACCTGGACACTCATTTAGAGAGGACTGGGTGGTACCCACATCTACAACATATTGGCTGATGGATGCCTGGGAGCTATCCTGTGTTGTGAGATTTGCCAGAAATTCTTCTGTGGCTGAGAGACATTTTTCTGCTGCAGGCCCACCACCAGTGGCTTGATGATCCCTGGCCATGTCTGCTCCATGTCTGTGTGCAGCATGTATCATATCCATGGCATGGTGTCGCACCTGCTCATATGTTTGATTCTGGTGACCCACAGCATTAATGTTATACACTAGTTCTTCCTACAATTCTGCATGCTCTTGTCTATTTGCCCTCCCTCTGGACAGCAGGACTCAGTACTGTTGGCACAAAGCCTCAATGATGAGATTGTTTTCTGCCTTAGTAAATGATGCTCTGCATTGCACATGCATGATATCTCCTGCAATACAAATAAATGATCACATACGTATGCCACAACAGTGGCAACCAAATAGCAGTGTATTATTACAACTGCTATCAAAGGTATTACAACTGCTATCAAAGGAAGTATCCCAGAGACCTGTGTACCTAGTTAACACATAGCATTATACCCTTGCTGTACTTCACATCCTCTGCAGATGTAACAAAGCTGGAGATCAATGGCATGTCATCAGTACAGTTCTAAGAAAGGCCTACTGATGCAATCCTCATTCCCCCTAAGTATATTCAAACGGGTCCCCTACAAATGATAAAAATTCCAAAAGGCCGACTTTCATATGGCCGAGGCCATATGATCGTCTTTTGGAATTTCGACCGTTCTGAACGGAGATCTCCATACAGCACAGAACAGGATTTCCCTCTTCCGCACTGTAGTGCGATCTTGGAGTTGGTATATTTAAATAGTAGGGGGTGTGGTGGGCGCAACAACATGTTGGTAATTTTTGTGTTGTGTTCCTGTTTGTAACAGGTGTTCAAAATTCTAAAAATCGATCAGATGGCCTCAGCCATATGAAAGTCGGCCTTTTGGAATTTTGATCATCTGTAGGGGACCCATTCAAACATATGCTTCATGTTGGATGCAAAATGGGTACATACCTGAAGGAGTACAAAACTCTCTGTTGAAAGATATAGCTATATAAGTACTGTGTTAACAAGTTAACCATACAAACTAACTCTCATACACAATGGTTACCCTAGCTAGAAGTTTGCCTTTTTAAGCTGGTTCTCAATAGCAAGTGATTGCCTCTGAACCAATCTGTGGTTCAGAAATCTACATGCAGCCTACACAGCTGATTTGTAGTATAATCAGCCAGTCCCATGAACTCAACAAGATATAAGGCCTCAATGTAGATTCCATCCCCTTTCTCATATGTTGGGGTGGAAATTACTGGGTTAAAGGTATTACATCAGCACAGAGAGAATGTTTGCAGCAGCTACTTTTTACATACAGATGTGTATGCTACAGGCTGAAGCTGCTGCGGGTAATAGGCATAGTTAGAAAGGCTGAAGACTGTGAAGGACAACAACACTTAAGAGTAACTGTGGGACCTGTGGTAGCCTTGGTGTACAGCCAAAGGCTTATTGAGGGAAACCATCCCATTGGAAGTTAAGGTATGTGTTTAAGGTAAGTATGTGAGCCAAAGGTATCATTAACAGAGTGAATGTCAGCATGCTTGGTGTGTCCTAGAACAAGGTAGGGGGTAGATTAACCATTATGTCAACCACTTGGATGACTGCCAAGTCATGTGTTATGTCACGGTAGTCATCTGGAATGTGTGTGCTGGCTACCCTTGCTTTTAGCCTGACCTCCATATATGTATATCACTTGTGCAGCTCTGGTTGTCTGTAATATCACTAACAAATCATTGTGGTCTGCCGTCTGATATTACTGGGCCTTATTTGAATTACATACTTCAAAATCACCTAGGAATTCATACAAATGCATGACCTGATATTGTCTGCACTTTCTAGTGTTGTAATAGGAATAGCTAAAATGTGGTCCTATCATCCGTACTGCTTTGAGTTGATAAATAGATGATGAGATAGTCATACATATCAGAATATATAATGGTGATATACATATACATGTATTTTAAATGCTAGACACAGTTGTATTTGAACCCAGGACCATGTGGACCAAAAAGTTTTTAAAAGCATTCAACAGAGTCACTGTTGCAACAGGTACATTTTTATATGTTGTAGATATATTTGCACACTTATCTGCTGTTATATACTTCACTTACATCTATTATTATTTGTATGGCTTTATAGTGTTGTATTTCTCTATCAGAGTCCCAGTTAAACTTCTATTTTTCCATTAATCTCTTAGCAGATTTGAGCAATGCGGCATGGTGCGCAGCATCACTTAAACACACTTAATGATGAGAAAATAATTACTATGTTTTGCTTAAAACACTAATTAATTGGCTGTGTGGCTTGGCAAGTTAATACACTGCTCTGCAGATGCAATGGTACTGGGTTTGAAATAGGGTGCAGGCATACCATTTAAATGTGATTATTATGTTTTCATATACATATAGCAATATACCACCATTTAGCATTGCTTAGCCATATCGAGCAAAAATTCTTTAAAGAAAAAAAATTGGAAGATAGGACAGTGGTGGAATCGGTGAAAGCAGGTGGAAAAATATAGTGAAAGGCAGGTAGGTATCTGCAGGAAGGGTGTAGGAAAAAAACATAGCTACCCATTTCTTCAATGGCAGCAACTGTGCACTTTAAAAGTTTTTTTATCTGAATTTGGACTGCCACCCCCAGAGAGACGGTGATGACAACATAAGTCCATTGTCAAGCCAATTGCACCAAATTGTGTCCAGTGGACACATGTGTGAAATGGAGAGCTATGTATAGGACTTTTGGGACATGTGCCCCCTTTTTTTAAGGAGAGAGTAGAATTTTGGCGAAGGGAGATAGGTATGTGCAGGGAAGGTAAGTTGGGAAGGTGAGGAAGCTTTTGCTGGCAGACAAGACAGATAAGGCAGCAGGCAGGGTTGGTGTGTGACACAAGGGGGGGTGAACACCTTGGTTTGGGAGGGTGTTGTGGAATCTCAGTCCCATGGATATCAGACACGGTAGCAGTGTGACTCAAGTCCAAACCCATGGGACTATCAGCACTGCACCTTCACTGCTCCTGTGGAGGCAGTGGTCAAAACTGGCACTTAGATTGAAACTGCTCTACCAGGATGGACAGCATGCTCTCCATCTGGCATAGGTGTGCACCAACAGTTTGGTGCAAAAGCCTACGCACCATGCCTGGCAGTTGGTCTTGGGTGACAAGACCCTTTCACCTCCACTCCCAGAGGGGGAACCACCCCCAACCTGTGGGGTAGAACTACCTGATGGAGCAGGTAATGCAGGGGCAACTGGGAAGGGTGCCACTTTGCTGCGGCCGAGATGTGCTGAGTCTCGGTGCCTTGGTAAAAGGGAGCCAAGGTAGGTGGCTCACTGGAAACTGGCCTACCTTGTTGAGCTATGGTAGATGAAATATAAACATAAAAGAAACATAACCATAACCAAAACAAATGTAATTAATAACAGAAGACAAAACAATAATGAGTAATGGAAACAAATTTAAAATTATATAATGAGGAACATAACAAGAAATAATGTAACTGAAAGATTTTTAACAGCAAAGCAATATTAAATTATACATCAGGCCAACATAAGATATAATAACAAATAATATGATAATATCAAATGATAAATATAATAAATAAATAAAAGAAGAAAAGGGGTGGGGTGAGAGAAAAAAGAAGAACATTAGTAACTTCACAGATAATATAACTATACAGATTACAACTACATGCTTCTAGATATGTTAGATTTCACTTGTGAGACCATTGACTGCTTATATTGTATATATGATGTTCCCAGTACATGTTCCTCTCAACCTCTTAGCATGGGACATTATGGGCAAAGTCATACATAATGGTGGCACAAAGGCACCACAACAAGGAACATTGTTACATAGTGTGCCATACAATATTAGCACGGTGTTCTGATAACAGATTTGCCATTAAATTGCATTTCGAGTGATGTCATATATCTGCAAATTAGAAGACCAGACATATGGGGCAATATTCAGTACATCCTGCAAAAATCATGACAGTTGAGAGGCATGTTCATGTATACTGATTAAACCTGACAGCTGGACATTTCTCAGTTGGCTGGTGTGGGATTAGAACCCACAAGCAGTGACTACAGGAATACTGAACATTCTGCTTTAAAAAATAAATTATCAAACCACCATCTCCATTTAAACCTTATTAATTCATGTTGTGTCAAATCTTGCATTTACATGCATGGATAGCTGTGTGGGAGTTCTGTTACCTTATACTTTTATCCTATTCCTTTATTGACTGCAACCTACAGCATATATCAGACAAAATGAGCAGGGCACAACAGTGACTCTTAATATGAGTATTGCACAGCATTTATGTCTTGCATACTAAAAGAGTATTGCCTACTGCAGATATCTCAGTTGGCTAGTGTGGAAACCATAAACAATGACTACAGGAATACTGAACATTTTTTTTATTTGAAAAAATTAAATTAACCAGAGCCCCATCCCTTTTTACACTTTATTGATTCATGTTATTTCAAATCTTGATTTACACACATGCATAGTTGTGTAGGAGTTTGGTTACCTTACACGTTTACCCTACTCGTTTATTAACTGCAACCTACAGCATATATCAGATATAATAAGCAGAACGCAACATTGACTCTTAATCTGGGTATAGCACAGCATTTATGACATGGTGAAACATTATTGACTACTGTACATTTCTCAGTTGGCTGGTGTCGAATTAGAACCCAGAAGCAGCGATTGCAGGAAAACTGAACATTTTATTTGAAAAAATTAATTATCAGACCACCATCTCCTTTTACTTTATTGATTCATGTTGCCTCAAATCTGACATATACACACATGGATAGCTGTCTAGGACTTCTGTTAACTTACATGTTTACCCTTTTTCATATATCGAGTGCAATCTACAGCATATTTCAGACAATGAGCAGAGCACAACATTGACTCTTACTCTGGGTAAAACACAACATTACCTGATGTTTGAAGCTATATTACATAGTACTGCATACCAACTTGCTTTAACTTGCTTTACCATTTCAGATATGCACTGACACATTAATAAAAATGTATAATGCCTCAGGTATTTCATACATTACTGTTAAGACTGCAATATCTGTATTTACTTTATTTTATTAAATTATACATTAAGTTATTACTTTATTGATTTTTCTTACATATCATGTGCATGCCTCATCCTGGCCAAATGCCTTGCATGAGACTAGACATTGCAGCCCTCTCTTCTGCAGCTGTGGTAATTGAAGGAAACCATTATGCATACCAGTTTTGCACAGATTCAGCTTGTATATTTATAAATTACCGGAAAACATAGTTACATATCTATGGGGTGTGCCCATCTCTTGCCTCTTGGATCCAGGTGTCCAAGGTTCCCTTCTTTCTATGATATAGGTTGTCATAGTGGTGATGTCACTGCTCACCAGTGCAGGGGATACCCGTTGCACTGGTAGGCCTCATACCTACACTCTGTGCCCTGATAGTCACCCTGAAACAGCCAGGGTCCATAGCAGTCTACCAGGAGTCTAATGAAAACTGAGTGGCATACCATACTTAACCACAAAGAAAAAAGTGGATTATTAAATTGGGTGAGTTGTTCCCCCCTGGATTGAAGGAGCAATTATAATTATCCAATAAACAGAGCTTTTGATGTTGACCAGGATGTGTATAATAGGGTATTGTGCTGTGATTTAATATATGTTTTACACTGAGGAAGGCTATTGCAGCCGAAACCGGTCTGATTTGCATTAATTGTGGGATAGTTTATGTACATTATCCCTATGGTGAATTAAATGTATTTGTTTTCCACACTATACTGTGCTGGCCTACTTATTTTGATTATGACTTGATTTCTTTTGGGCCTTTGCACTTGCCATACTTGTGAGGAGGTTGTTTTGTTCTGGTGACTTGTTGTTTCCTCACTGTCAGCTTTCAGTGTGGTTTGTATCCATTTCCATGGTGGAGGGCATCCTGGCATTGGCTTTTATCTGAGGATTGCTTTCCATTTTGTTCGTGGTGTGTATGGTGAAGTTTTATGAACTGTTAAAGATCCAGATGTTTGGTTTGGATTTATGTTGCTACAGTGTTTCATATTCATCAATTGTGGTTCAAGGAAACAGCCGAAAACTGTCGTAGCTGTTTTGCAGGGGCGTCCATCCCTTTTTTGGGGGGGGAGTTTTGGATTCCAGCATGTACCTAGTGGAAAAAATATCCCTCTGTGGACTTTTTTGGTGGATGTACTATGAAGAGTTGTGGTCTTTGTGTACCGAGCAGCTTTTTGGCTGATAGATGACTGAGTTCGGTGTGAAGTCGGCAATCTATATATGGTGAACGTTTGACAAAACTATTAACTCATCAGGGATTTTTTTCTGAATGTAGCAATTATATGTATACATCATTTTCACTAGTCACTGTTTTTAATTTAATTCAAGTTCTGGGCTTGCTTGGATGTAACAGATTTGCTATTTGGGCTGTTACCTACTCAGGGTCATTCACCGGGGAACATAATTATATGTGAAACAACAATTTGCAAGAGTACATCGGACTTTCGTATGCACAATTTTTGGACATTTTTTATTCAAATTCTGGGCTTGCTCAGTGTAATGAATTTGTTATTTTGGCTTTTAAGATTTCAGGGCCATTTACAGGGGAACACAGCTTTATGTGAAATAACAATTTGCAAGAGCATATTGGAATTTCGTATGGATAATTTTTGGACTTTTGGGTTAGGGTTATCATTGTTCCCCTGTTAAGTTGTGATTTATATTGACAGGTTTATGGCCTAGGACTCGAGCAAACTATATATACAAAATTGTTTTACAATTTCAAGTTGTATGTGTATAGATACATTTTCTGGATGTATTTATATATGTTTGGAATGCCAATGCCATTTTTTAACACTGGGTCATTATTTTATGTGCATTTTCAATCTTACTTCATATTTCTATAGGGGAACATAGCATTGCGGGGATAAGTTGTTCTATGTAAGACTACATATTTTTGGGCATTTGAGTGTGGTGTGTGTCTTTAACCATACCGTTGTGACATTGCATGCCTTTCATGCATTGAGAAACACAATGGCTATAATTGCTCCCCTTTCAATTGGTATTGGTTTAAACATGCAGATATAACTTGACTTGGTGCAGGGTGACAATATAGTGGAATAATAACATTTGGATCTGTACATTGTGGTAAAGACTATTACAGCTATTTTTTTAATCCTATTTCTAACCATTTATCATACAGATTTCATGCCATTGTTTTAAATATGATTTAGATTTAGCCATTTTTGGCTCTTAATAAAGCACTACTTAGGGAGACTACTTTTTGTGGTGCATTAGCTGTTGTTGGGGGGGGGTCCTCTTATATTAGGGGCCTGTTTCCTTCAAATCCATATTTATACTACCGGTTTTATTAACTGGGGTTAGGCCTAGTTATTGAGTTTATCTATACATTATGTCTCTTGTTAAGCTCTTACAGGGCCTTTCAGCTGATAAAGATGATTTGGGAGTATTTGGGTTAGGACCCCCCATTAGTGACATTGAAGGGGCTAATATTGATGACCCAGTTAGTGCTTGTAATTCTGTTTTTCAAAAATTAACAAAAAGCATGAAAACATTGAGGACCAATATATGGCACTTAAAATGTTTTAAAGCTTATCACGCTAGGGGCATCACCCCTAGGGGTCTTAGAGTTAATATTCAAACTTTAGTCAGTAATATAGATGATTACTTATTGGAACAATGGGCTCAAGCCCAACAGAAAGCCTCTATGAGTTTTGTGGATATATTAACATCATATTATGAATGGTCTATTGACCAATGTATTTTGGAAGTTGGATCTATCTGTGAGGAGACCAAAAGTTATGAATGTCAACAATGCTATGTTTCTTGTTTGAATCAGCTTAGTAAAGAACTATTGGATCTTGAAAAGCAACTAAAAAACAAAAAAATGCACAAATTTAATAGAGACATGGGGGGTTATCAAAGGGGCAAGCCATATGGATTAACAAAGAATGTCAAATTTGACAATTAAGATATGAGGCCCTCTATACACAAAAGAAAGAGACCTAAATCTGTTCTTAAGAAGCCTAGAACCTCTAATAGTGGAACATCAGGGGATGAGTCATCCTCCACCACGGATATGGATATGAACCATACCTCTGAGTCCCCCATTTCTAAAAGAAGGAATTTGGATAACCATTTAGGGTTAGATCATGTAGGGGAGGCAGGAAGCACAGGGTGGGTAAGCGATGTCGAGACTTTTGAAAATGATGGTACAGCGATAAGTGGTACTGAGAATGTGCTTAATATATCATCTACACCTCTTTCTGAGGTTGAACTAAAACCTTTAAATAAAGGTTTGAATTTTGTACCCGTTTTTTTTGTTCAAGAGGATTCTTTGGCTGAAGATGTTATCTCTTTTTGTCGGCTTTTGAACTTAAGACTATATTTTGATTCTGAATCATCAAATGTAAACACACATGCATTTAAATTTCATAAATCTACGTTTATGCCCCTGATGTATCAACATGTCTCTATGTTTCAGACTAGTGTGGTCAAAGATCTACATTTTCATATTAGAGACTCCCAGATTTTGCCTCATAAACCCTCAAAGGTTGAACAGCAGGTGGTTATGAATCTTAAAATGAATAAAAATGTGGTTATTCTAACAGCGGACAAAGGTGGAGTAGGGTAGTAATGGACTGGGCACTGTATCATAATGAAGCTTAAAGACAATTGAAGGATAGTCGATATTATATGCATATGCCCTTAGATCCCACTCCAAGATGTAAACACCAAATAGATAATTTTCTCTTAGATGCTAGGGAGGAAGGAATCATCACAGACTCGGAATTATCATCTTAC
Organism: Protopterus annectens; assembly: GCF_019279795.1. NCBI lineage: Eukaryota > Metazoa > Chordata > Ceratodontiformes > Protopteridae > Protopterus > Protopterus annectens. The sequence goes on along the minus strand of NC_056739.1, from coordinate 1,399,709,414 downwards.
AGTGTCAGATCCAAAAAATCAATACCTTTATTTATTACCAAAAATTCATAAAGATTTACATAATCCACCTGGCAGGCCAATTGTTTCTGGCAGGGGTTCTCTCACTGAACCCCTGTCTCAATTTTTGACTAAACATCTGAAACCTTTGTTGAGGTGGGTTTGATCACAGATACAGGACACAACACAATTCCTGCGCATTATTTTGGATATGCAATTGGAGCCTGGGTGGCTTTTGTGTACCCTGGAAATGGCAGCATTATATACTACCATCCCCCATTGGGCAGGTTTACAGGCTTTACAACACTGGTTGGATAAGGGAGAGTTATATCCACCTGGGTTCAATACTTTCTTAGTTTGTTTGGCAGAACATGTGCTTACCAAACACACCTTCAGTTACTATGGTAAATGCTTTTGGCAGGTACAAGGCACTATGATGGGAGCATCTTTTGCTCCCATTTATGCGGATTTATTTATGGCCTTTTTGGAGGAACAAATGATTTATGACCCCAGCCATAATATATATTTAGATAAGATAGACATATAGAGACAGTATTTGGATGACTGTTGGATGGTCTGGAGGGCTGATAGTGAATATTTACTGGAATTTGTACAATATTTAAACAGCAATAAGTGGGGTATTCAATTTATGGTGAATTACCATCTCCAGCAGATTACTTTCCTGGATGTTTTGATTACCAGGAACACTGATAATACCTTGGATAGTCAAGTATGCCACAAATACCCTCAGTATAATTCATTATTACATGCCACCAGTTTCCACCCGCAGCACATCATATGTAATATCCCTAAATCACAATTCCTTCGTATGAGAAGAATATGTTCTAGTTCGGACACCTATGAACATTATAGGGATGACCTTGTTTGAAGGTTCAGATCCAGGGATTATAAACATGGAAGTGTTCTCTCTGCAAGCAATTGGGCTTCTGCTAAAGATAGGAATGAGTTGTTGGTGTATCAGGAACCAAAACAGTCTGGGGCTACTGATATTTGGCTGGTTACTGCATATGGTCACAAAACAAATATTTTTATGGATATTGTCAATCGTCACTGGAATATATTGATGGTTGATCATAGATTGTCTGACATTCTTAGTTCTAATTGTTCATTCTCCTTTTGTAGGGTTAAGACATTGGGCTCCCATTTCAGCCATTATAAATAATGGGATGAATTAACTAGACCCAAACAGCAGCAGACAATTACAGGTGAACCATTATGTGGCTGTGTCCCATGTGGATACTGCACACATTGTCCAAGTGTAGTTAAGTCCAAACACTTTTCTAGCAAAAATATGGCTGTGGTATTTGATATTAAATTTTTGGCCAACTGCATTATCGACTGGATTATTTATCTCGCTACATGTTCATGTTCAGCATTTTACACTGGGCAGACTTCTCGACCATTATGATTATGTATGATGGAACACTTCAGTGACATTAGAAATAAAAGGCAGTCTAATGCTTTATATAAGCATTCACTTATACATACCACTGCATGTTTTATATTTATTATTATTGACAGGATAGTAGGGGACAGGATTAATAAAACTGGGTGGCATACAATACTTAACCCCAAAGAAAAAAAGTGGATTATTAAATTGGGTGGGTTGTTCCCCCATGGATTGAATGAGCAATTATAATTATCCAATAAACAAAGCTTTTGATGTTGACCAGGATGTATATAATAGGGTATTGTGCTGTGATTTAATATATGTTTTACACTGAGAAAGGCTATTGCAACCAAAACCGGTCTGATTTGCATTAATTGTGGGATAGTTTATGTACATTACCCCTATGGTGAATTAAATGTATTTGTTTTCCACACTATACTGTGCTGGCCTGCTTATTTTGATTATGATTTGATTTCTTTTGGACCTTTTTCATTTCCTGTACTTGCGAGGGGTTGTTTTGTTCTGGTCTCCTGCACATCCCACCTTTGTACCTTAAAGTGCCCACCTTCCCCCATGACAGCAACTATACCCACAATCAAGGTCAGGCTCCAAAGAATAATGTGAAATTTCCACCTCTTGGTCTTTAAATAGGCTGCATTTATGCCCTTGCATGTCATACTGTAACTTTCAAAAACACACCATGTCCCTTAGCATCACGCAAAGTTGCACAACCCATTGACCATGTTTAAGTACTACTTAGCATCACGCAGCATTTGCAAATGTAACAATTATTTAATCTGAAGTCAACAGATGTTTCAGTCACCTGACACAGTTTCATAGCACTATATGTAAAAATTATTACTGCCTGGGACTCAAACCAGGGACCTACTACACTGTATGTCATAACACAACCTATCTAGCCACTGAGATAGTGAAGGGAACTTGTATATCTCCAGATATATTGCAAAGGTGACTGTAAGGGTAGTGCAGCTTCGCTACACAGGTTTGCACATTGCTAAGCACTGCAGAACTACAAAAACTGAATGCATCCAGTTTCTATTTTTATCTGTCTAGCGGATATCTAATGCTTAAGTACACTGTGCTACAAATAGCTAAATAACTCTACACATCCCACAAGCAAGCACATAAAGTTAAAAAAAAAATTAAATTTGAAAGCATCCGGTTTCTATTTTTAGATGTCTAGTGGATGTTTAATGCATGAGTGCTCAGTGCTAAGCATAGCTATATAACACAGCGCATTGCACAAAGAAACACATGAAAATAAAAGAAATATTAAAATTGAATGCATCTGGTTTCTGTTTTTAGATGTCTAGTGGATGTCTGATGTATATGTGTGCAAAGCTATGCATAGCTAAATAACATGCCACACCATAGCTAAATAACTCGCCACACCACACAAACAAGCATATAAATTTAAAAAAATTAAATAAATCTAATTTAATGAAATAAATGATTTGTAGACCTTTCTGTCAAGGTTAACAGGCCAAATGGTATATGGCTGCGCTGTCAGTCTTAAACAGATTCAATATCCATGTTGCTGTGACTTCCCTTAGGCACACACCATAATTAATGTGCATGGTCCTCTGCTGAGGGGGAACTGTGACCGTGTCCTGGGGTAAGTGTTATATAGACTTTAAAAAAGTAAATCACAGGATACCAGCTATGTGCATAGTACATACTGAACATTTATTTAATCATACAAATATTTTTTTCTTTAACAGAAACAAAATTAAAGTATATATTGCAAAAAGTGATTGAAAAAAGGCAAAAGACATAAACATACATATGGATATTCAACTACTTATGCCAAAAACAAAGGTCTGCCAATCAACATGTTTCCATAATTATTTACTGCTGTAAACTTATCATAGGCAGAAAAATCTGTGTTCAGCAAACACATACATTCTAGGTAATTTTAAAAAGCTGGTATAGTGTGATTATTAAGAGGGAAAAATCAATAAAGTATTCAACAAAGCAGTTCATAAATGAGGGCTGTGCCAGTACACAATTTTATGCAGTTAAAAATTTCTTTTTATGAACAAGAATTTCATATAAAGTTAATATTTACATTACAAAGATTTGATACAGTGGCAGTGTAATTTGAAACAAAAGCTGCATGTATAGTGACAATCACATTATAAAATATGTTATTTAAATGTAGATTGGGGAAGATTAATACATTCAGAGTATTTAATATGAAATAGATCATTCAAAAATATATTCAAAAAGATCTAAATTAGATAAGCATTTTGAAACACGAAATATAGTTCAACTTTTAAATAAGTTATAAAGAGTATGTCTTGCATCACAATGGTACACATCAAAGGCATATTTATATGCTAATTTACCTAATTATAAAACATTATGAAAGCAATAGAAAAATAAATAATGAAAAACATTAACAACAAGTTGCAAATATTTAAAGCATGTGCTGGATTCAATAAACATCAGAAACAGCATGTGTCCTTGGAGCCAAGGAAAACACCAATAAAACTAAAAGATTCACATAGTGTTACCAGGAAGCAGTAGGATCCAAAGCTCCCAAGTGAAACAGTGGCAGTCACAATAATAACTCGAGACGTTTAAACAATGGAAATCAAAGTATGTATTATAAACCAAAAAAATCAAACAAAAAAAATAGCAGCAGCTTAAGTGATGACAGTTTAAGAGAGTTAATTTGGCAACTTAGACTTAATGCTACAGCTAAACCTGGATTAAATGAACACACATCCATTGCACCAATTTTAAAATTTATAGCAGATAGCTTATAATTTCAATAAGGTTGACATTCATTTTAATACTTTTTTACTATACATTTCTCAATTTTAAGTATTTCATTATTTAATTATTTTTATACACCTCTGTTTCTTATTAGGTTTATACTATTTGTCTAAGGTTTCACCTTTTATATACACAATAGCAAGAATAGTAGATACAGCTATGCATTTAATTTTAAGGCTTAGAAGTTTAGATTATCTATTCATCTCTTTATATGTTCATGTTTATTTATTTGGTTTAAAGCATGTTTTGATAAGATGTGCTGTGTTAAATGTTTTTTAATAATACGATGTACAACTTTTTAATATTGCTTTAGGTTTTTTATTGGTGGAATCATGTGACTGTTTTTAAATTAATTATATAAAGGTGCAATTAAAGTTTTTTAACGGTTCTGATGAAGTCCCACTTTAAAGTGATGAAAGTGCTAAATCCTTGTCACTGACGCTGCTGTTTTTTTTTTTTTTTGATTTTTGGTTTACAATATATACTTTGATTTCTACTGTTCAAACGTCTTAAGTTATTCACAGTTTCACTTCGGAGCTTTGGATCCTACTGCTTCCTGGTAATACTAAGTGAGCCTTTTAGTTTTATTGGATTCGATAAACCTTAGATGGCTCACTGAAACTGTGTGTGTGTTCTGGCATGATGTGCACACAGTAAATAGCTCTACATGCTATGTAGAGTTGTGCAAATCCAGCAGACATTGTGGCATGCTAATTACAACATAAGAAGCTGAATTGTATGCTAATCAACCAATTCAAGATGGGGAAGCTATTCAGCAAGCTATAAAGAAATTGTGTGCACTGTGTTCAGGCTTTGGCCTTGAATTCCAAAACCTATTGGAATTCAGCCACAGAAAGTACACTAGCAGGTAAGAATGATAGGGGCTGCTGCTGCTGTTCTTCATGTGTATATGCAACAGGCTCAAGTCTATGCTGCTGCTGCTGTGGTGATAGACCTCGGGCAAGAAGGAGTAGGGTGTTTAGACGCGGTTTAACTTTTCATGGTCTGCATGAGGTGGAAATAGTAGAGCACTACAGGGTGGAAGGAGACATACTACAGAAACTCTGCAACCTTTGTCATCTTCAACTGAGAGCAATGGCAAACTGAGGGGAATCAATATCTGTGGAGACCAAGGTATGAGTACCACTTGAAATTTTAGGTACAGGAACCTTCCAGAGACCAACAGGGGACATGCTGGGAGTCTCACAGGCATCAGCATCCAGGATTCTACACCAATTTCTGAATGCTATATTGCAGCATGCAAGTGACTACATTATTTCCCCATAACCCCAAGGACAGAGCTACAACTATGCAGGATTTCTACCCCATAGCACACTTCCATGATGTTTTGGGTGTCATAGACTGCACACACATTGAGATCAAAGCACCACCTAGGGAACACGGAAGGGTCTTCATCAATAGAAAGGGATTCCACTCCATTAACTGCCAGGCTGTGTGCAATGTTAAGGGAATCATCCTGAATGTGTGTGCTGGCAACTCCAGCAGTTACCTCAACTTCCATATCTGACACAAATCTCAGCTTTGCCAGAGGTTTTCTGAGGGGATACCCCCAAGGCCATTTACTGGTGATGCAGGGTATGCTTTCAAACCATGGCGATGATGACCATTAGAAATGCACATGCACCCATGGAGGAATGCTATAATGAGGCACATGCTCAAACAATAAATAACATAGAGCATGTGTTTGAGCTGCTGAAGTCACAATTTTGGTGCCTGCATACATTGGCGGGGGGGGGCTGCTGTATGATCTGCTTATTTCTGCTGAAGTTTTCACTGTCTGTGCTATTCTACACAATATTATCCTGAGAAAACAGTTGCAACAGGAACACCAAGGGGAAGGGGCACACATTTCACCACCACTGGCAAGGTCACCACAGTCACACACAGGTAAAGATTCATAGGGGAACCACCAGCCTCTGTAGGTGTAGGTAGTCATAGCCGTGCACACTATGCCCTTGCCCTGGCCAAGAGGCAATGCATAGCACACATGCTGACCACCTAAGGGGTAAAACATTCATCCTATGCACATACATGCAGTAAAATTGATGCCAGGCAATGGTCACAACCTTTACTTACCCATGTAGTGGCTGTGTGCTGCTAGCATCACATACAGTCAGCCCCAAATTAAAACAGTCATAACTGCAGAACTATGAAGGCATGTGTTGAACCTGAAACAGGTAAATAAATGGGTAATAACACAAATGAATGGCAGATACTTGCATACTGTTACTTGCAAATGTACCTAAGTAAACGGTGTGTGAGCTGTCTGGCAATGACATCAGTATGTGACAGCACTGACTTATGTAAATAGATTTCTGTTATTTATCAGCTAATTGACGTCATGCATCAAAAATACACACAATACAAAAACATTCCCAAGTCTCTAATTATCCCTACAGTCTCACAACTGAAGCAATAAGCCACACTGATGCATCATCTATGTCAAAGTATTAATCACAACAGTAAAAAGACTTTAAGAAAGCAGTACAATTTTCAAAATAGCATCACCAACACATATATACTAGGTCTTCAGTCAGCTATGCACCCTGTGCATCAGAAAAATACCATATATATCCCTGAATCCAAAAGATACCAACAGGATTACCCCTGTAATGCAGCTAGGAGGAGTCCTCCCCTGAAGGAAAGCCTTGAAAAAGGCTCTACAGAGTGGGAACCACAGTACAGCCTTGAAAAAGGCTCCTAAGAGGTGCCTCCTGTAGTGGCCTCAGGGAGGGCTGTGGACAATCCAACCATGGTAGCCTTGAGAAAGGCTGTGGATAATCCAATTGTAGTAGCCTTGAGAAAGATTTGTGAACTTTTATATATCCTACAAAAATGGCTCCCAGCCGGTGTGCTCTCTGCTGGAGAGTACGGTAGCCTTCAAAAAAGCTGTGGTAAGCCTTGGCAATGGCCTAGCTGGGCCTTTAAAAAGGCTGTGGTGATGTGTCCTGTAAGTCTGACTCAACCTATAAAGCCTTGAAAAAGGCTCCAGATGGTGGTGTCCCTTCAAATGTGATGTGGTCAGGTCTAGGTTTCCCCTGGTGAGAAGTCTGCCTTCCTGGTGGCTCAGTCCAGTGTCTGGGAGTGGTGGGAGGTAGCAGCCAGCGGTCAGGGCAAAATCTCAGTGAGGACACTCGGGAAGACTGTGTGCCCAGGCTCCTGTGGATGGGAGGCTCGTCCATAGAGAACAAAGTAATGAGAAGCTAAAAGCTAAAAACACCAAAAGGCAAGCAAATACAATAGGAACATGAAAAACAAAAGACAGACTCAATCCTCAGTGTAACAGGTCATTTATTGCCATCAAAGTGTAGTTCCAGAGTGAGGGAGTACAGTACAGTGCTTCCAATTTTATACAGTTAGTGGGGGCATGGCTTGAGGAACCCACCTCTGGCAGGCATGGCCTTTATTGGGATAGGAGGTCCCTCAAGCCTTACAGCCTATTGAAAAACAGTATTGAGCATCGTGTTTAGCATAAGAATGCATTCCCCAAAAGATCTAATGCAGTACAACACAAAGCCAATACTCAAAGTGGGAAACTGTCGGTCCTCTCTTTTCTGGAGAAGAAATATACCACTATCATTGGTGCTTCACTTTATATACAAATGTAAAAGTGTCATGAATGCACCTAAGTTGTAAAAATGATAGCCAATGGTTAGAGCCTAGGAATCAGCCATTAAGGCCATTTCTGAAAGGAGTTCATTGATACTTATATTGGTGTTAGGCTACGCTTTTCGGGTCACCCTTCTTCAGGATGGCAAGGAAGGTGAGGAGTACAAACTCCTAACGTATAAACACCTGAGATAGAATTAGATCACAAATGGCTGAGGTCTGGAAGACATATACATACATAATATAGCTCCAAACAATAAAGAAAATTAAAAAAACCTAAATACTGGGGGAGGGTACACAAACTGCAGTGGCAAGGCTGGGGCAAATAGAAGAATAATAGCAAAAGAAACTTGTGTCTACTCCCCGACAACATAAATTAACATGAAAGTAGGTAATGTGAGCAATACGTGTATGAGGATGGGTGCCTATCAAGTGAAAGTGGCGACGAGGCACTACAGATGAGCGTGGTGACCGTAGAGCTTCATACTGCTCCATACTCCATAAATGCTCCATACATCTTTTTGTTCTTAAGTTTTGTATCTCTAAAGTAGTAGATTGGTTCACCTTTTTATCAATGTGGTTATTTCAATATTTTCTTTTTTCTTTTTATTATTTTTTTTGTTTATTTTATGTTAATTTCTTATTTTATAGGATGGTTCACCTTTTTCTACAACCTTTTTTCAATGTGTTTATTTTAGGGTAGTTTTGAGTATGTTCACTCTCCCTTGGCCCGGCCTTGAGCACAGCCACAGGTATACTTGATGTGATTTTCTGTATGATCTCCTTCTCACTCTTAGTCACTGTTTTCTGGGCTTTTCCATTGATGGAGATACACTGGCTCTACCAATTATTTTACTTGTGTAAGCAGACTGCTCCTCACAGGTTGGTATCCTCCCCCCCCTCACTACAATAATTTTTTACCCCGCTGAGTTTTCAGCCCCTTCTTTGGCTATACCCTGTCCCCTAGCCACCCCACGCCACTCCGTTCTCTTCTTCACTCCCCTCTGTTGCCACCTCTCTCAGCACTCCCCTCTCTCCTGGCCTCGGCGGTCCTTCCTCTGCCAACATTCATGGTCCCCTTTGACACATGCAACCATCTTATCCCCAGCCACGGGTCCTCCTGACTCTGCTTCATCTTCCCCCTTCCCCTCACACACCAGCTGGGTGTTGTTCTTTCACCTGTATCATCTGCACCAGCAACTTTGTCCCCTTCCCTGACTCCAAGCTCTGACAATGGCTCATTCACCATGTGGCACACGCCAGTTCCTGGTGTCTGCACCCTGGACCACATGGCCTCTAGCTGCTGTCTGGCTGTCTCCTTCTCCACTGCTGCCTCTATTTTTATCTACTTTTCCTACTTTTCTCTGATTTGCTCACATTTCTACACTTTTACACTCTTTCCACCACTGGTATCCTCTACACCTCCTCGTCTTATACCCAGGAGGCCCACACCAGCTTTTGGCTTCCGTTCCCCGGACCACGTGGCTCCCATTTGCAGTATGGAGCTCTATGGTCACCCCGCTCATCTCTAGCACCTCGTTCCCACTTTCTCTCGATAGGCACCCATCCTTATACACATATTGCTTGCATTGCCTACTTTCATGTTAATTTATGTTGTCAGGGAGTAGACACAAGTTTATTTTGCTATTATTCTTCTATTTGCCCCAACCTTGTCACTGCAGTTTGTGTACCCTCCCCCAGTATTTTGTTTTTTAAATTTTCTTTATTGTTTTGAGCTCTGTTATGTATGTATATGTCTTCCAGACCTTAGCCATTTGTGATCTAATTCTGTCTAAGGTGTTTATATGTTAGGAGTTTGTACTCCTCACCCTCCTTGCCATCCTGAAGAAGGGCAACCAGAAAAGCATAGCCTAACACCAATATAACTACCAATGAACTCCTTTCAGAAACAGCCTTAACGGCATATTCCTAGGCTCTAATCATTGGCTATCATTTTTTACAACTTAGGTGGATTCTCAACACTTTTAAATGTTGTGTATAAAGTGAAGCACCACTGATTGGAGTATATTTCTCAAAAAAGAGAGGACCGACAGTTTCCCACTTTGAGTATTGGCTTTGTGTTGTACTGCATTAGATCTTTTGGGGAATGTATTCTTATGCTAAACATGATGCTCAATACTGTTTTTCAATAGGCTGTAAGGCTTGAGGGACCCCCATCCCAATAAAGGCCATACTTGAGAGAGGCCGGTTCCTCAAGTCACGCCCCCTATAACTGTATAAAAGTGGAAGCACTGTACTGTACTCCCTCATGCTGGAACTATGCTTTGATGGCAATAAATGACCTGTTATGCTGAGGACTGAGTCTGTCTTTTGTTTTTCATGTTCCTATTGTATTTGTTTGCCTTTTGCTGTTTTTAGCTTTTAGCTTCTCATTACTTTTTTCTGTATGGACGAGCCTCCCACCCACAGGAGCCTGGATACGCAGTCTTCCTGAGTGCCCTCACTGAGATTTTGCCCTGACCACTGTCTGCTACCTCCCACCACCCCCAGACACTGGACTGA